>NC_053489.1:549031738-549171738 GCF_905171775.1 Rana temporaria
TCCGCATGGAAATGGCCCTTTATAGTGCCGTTGTAGGTGCTGTACGTAACCGTGATTTGCTAGAGCATTTTGAAAAAACGATGGTGTGTGGGCAACGTCGTTTTTAATGATGAAGTTGGAAAAACATAGTTTTTTTTCATGATAAAAAACGTAGTTTTTTTAATGCCGAAAAGTGATCGTGTGTACGGGGCATAAGAATAGCGGCGCCCCCACTGCCCCAGTGTAAAAGTAGCCTTAGCCTTTCATTTAACTCTTAATTCTCATTCTTCCAGAGTTGTGCCTCACTAATAAAGGAGGTGTATTACTGGCCAGATCACCAGGTGAAAACAGAGGAAAACGCCAAAGAAAAGAAAACTGTTGCAGCCACCACATCTAATGAATAGTAAGCTACAATAAAATACATCTTTGGTTTTGGGTTTAATAATGCTTTAATGTTCTTTACCCTTTATAGGAGTAAAAAAAAAAAAAAACTTCTTTCAAATTATCAGCATCTCTTATCTATGAGTTAAACTACAATGCATTAATAAAAATCAAGATGAACAGAATTGTTAGGCAAACAACCTGTGATTTTCTGAGATCATTCTTCTAGTTGACTCTTTAATTGGAAATCATTAACCTAAAACACAAATGGTAAGTTATGATATATGTATTTTAATTATGTTGTACAACCAAAAATCCACATAGCGATAAAGAAGTTTTAAGAAGACATTTATCACAGCTTCTACTTTTATTTCATTAAGCATATCTCTTTATCATAGTGATATATTTAGACTTCAAAGGCACATTAAAATTATCTACATTTTCTCATTATTTAATATCAACAAGTGAATGAATTTAATTTTATATTTTATGTTTTACAGGTGCGATTGAACAAAAGGATTTTTTTTACCTGTTTTTCCCAGAAATAGTCTTATGAGATCACAGTACTTTTGTAAACATTTTGAGGCTATAACAAAAACTGTTCATTCACTAAGAGAAATGCTTCAATAAGATTGTGCAATACTTATTCTATAGATGGATATATACAAGCAGCTACTTCATTTAGAGTAGATCTGAGATTTGCCTGTACTTGCTTAAAATATATTTAAAATAATATTAGTCAAAAAGTATTATTATTATTATTTTTTTAAATAACAAACAGGTTATACTCACCTGCTCTGTGCAGTGGTTTTGCACAGAGCAGCACCGATCCTCCTCTTCTCGGGTCTCTCGCCGGCTCTCCTGGCCTCTCCCTCATGTCAATGGCCACCAGAGCAAGCAGCTTGCAATGGGGGCACCCAAGTAGGCCCGCCCCCTCTCTCTCCTCATTAGCTCACTGGCTGTGATTGACAGTATCCAATTCATAGCAAATGACAAGGCTCTTGTGTACATCGCCGGAGGAGGATTGGGCTCAGGTGAGTATTAGGAGCTCGGGGGGGGGGGGGGGCAGCTACACAGGGAAGGCTTTTAAATTCATGCATAGAATGCATGAAGGTAAAGAAGCTTTAGCCATTACAAACACTTTAAATCAGGTAGAGTGGGGAAGTGTTATATCTTCTGTTCCCTAACGGTGAGCTTTACTCTCTCTATTTGTCCTAGTCAGCACTGTCACAAGTGATGCCAAAATGTAAAAACTGGTTGCCAACCGTCAGTAAATTTACTGACATGTGATTTTTTTACAACTGCTAGTAAATATCAGGGGCTGATAATTTCATGCTGTGTTGACTTTATAAGTGTAAATCAAGCAAATTACTTTGGTATATGTATTATCAATGTTTCCATATCATGTTTATACTGTTTACATATTCACTTTGTTAGTTTTCAATAGGAGTTCTGTAATTTCTCAGGTTTCCAGTAAAAAATGTGCTCCGCCAGTAAATTTTCCATGTTTTGCCAGTAAAAAATGCTGCTGGAGGTTGGCAACCCTGGTGATACCTGTCTGGGAGAGTATTTCTCTAATCTTAGAGAGATTTGCTCTCACCTACTGGTGTGTCTATGGAACAGAAACTATTTTATCCGGAAACTTAAGCCGCGTACACACGATCAGTCCATCCGATGAGAACGGTCTGATGGACCGTTTTCATTGGTTAACCGATGAAGCTGACTGATGGTCAGTCGCGCCTACACACCATCGGTTAAAAAAACGATCGTGTCAGAACGCGATCACGTAAAACACAACGAAGTGCTCGAAAAAACGAAGTTCAATGCTTCCAAGCATGTGTCGACTTGATTCTGAGCATGCGCGGGTTTTTAACCGATGGTTGTGCCTACTAACGATCGGTTTTGACCTATCGGTTAGGAATCCATCGGTTAAATTTAAAGCAAGTTTGCTTTTTTTAAACCGATGGTTAAATAACCTATGGGGCCCACACACGATCGGTTTTGACCGATGAAAACGGTCCATCAGACCGTTGTCCTCTGTTTAACCTATCGTGTGTACGAGGCCTAAGAAAACTGTTCAACCTTCAGATTCACTCTATATTGTGCAGTGCTGTGTCCCACTTGAGCCTTTTCCCTTTCTTGACTGACCCCAATATGGCGAATTCATACTAATAATACTAGAATCTATTTCTCAGAGGATAATCAGAGAAATTGTTGAATGCTCAGATTTTACAGATTTTTGGTTTGAAGGTGCTCTTTATTGTGCCCTTTTATTAATTCTTACGAGGTTATTTTAGTTGCTCTTTCCACAAAAAATGGCCAGTTACCAAAAAAGCTTTAAAATAAATAAATAACATACACTTTTGATGTGCTGATTCAAGTAATCTCAGATCTTTATTCAATAATCAAATGATCAGCCCACGTGTGTCCAACATGCTTTTTCTAGCTTCTAGGTAATAGCATTTTGCATGCTTCTTTTCTTTTTCAAGCATATGGTTTAAACACTGTATATAGAGTAAAATTCACCTGGCATATAAGCCTACGTTGTCATTTTTATTTACAGGACAAAGTCATGTATCTAAGTGGAACATTATCCCTAAATACATTTTATTAACCCTAAATCATAGCATATTTTATCCTGAGCTGCTCTTTGACAACTAAATTGAACTTGTATTTCACTTAAATAAATATTTATGGAGAAGTAGCACTATGTTCCGTGATGTGAATGCCATTCTAGTCAACTATGTAAATAGCTGTAAAGATGTTTAAATAAAAGTGAAACACTGGTAAAATCTAAACATTTTTATTGCATTGACTTGAACATCTAAGCTGACTAATTGCTAGTGGAAGTTAAGGTGAAAGATTGTGTTTTAGAAAAACAGTGGTGTCCCCAGGGAGTGCACTTCCAGAGCACCCCCATTCAGCAGTCACCAATAATCTGCACTAAAGATTTATTATAATCTTAGCTAAAATGCAATAGCAGCATTGCTAAAGGGGAGTAAAGTAAGGGACTTAAAGTATTTGTAAACTTTTGGAACTTTTTTTTAACGTAACAAACATGTTATACTACCTTGCTCTGTGCATTGGGTTTGCACAGAGCAGTCCTGATCCTCCTCTATTGGGGTCCCCCTGCTGGCGCTCCTGGCTCCCCCCCACTGAGTGCCCCCAAAGGAATCCACATCATAAACGGGGCACTCATGCAGGCTCGCTTCTGAGCTCTGCTGTTTGCATACAAAGACACAGACAGTAGGGCTCCGCCCTGCCCCCTCCCCCACAATCCCTTATCATATGATTTTGATTGATAGTAGCAGATGCTGCTGCTATAAATCTGCCCAGTGAGGAGTACAGCACTGGATCGAGATTGGGCTCAGGTAAGTATGAGGGAGGGGATAAGGGGGATCCTAGTCACCTTAATGCAGACCAATGCATTGTGGTGAAAAACCTAAAGCTTTCAGAACTTCTTTAAAGTGGTTGTAAAGACAGAAGATTTTTTACCTTCATTCATTTTATAGTAAAAAAAAGATAAAGGTAAAAAACCTTATGAATGCAGCTCCCCCCTTAGCCCCCCCTGTTTTTTAACCTGAGCCTGATCTCGATCCAGCGCTGTGCATGAGAGCAGAGGCTCTCGCGGCTCTCTCACTCCTCCTTGGCTTTGAAACACCAACTTCTGTCAATCACAGCCAGTGAGAAGGGAGCAGGGGTTGAGGCCAAGCCGTTCTCTGTGTGTGTTATGATCACACAGTGCGGAATCGGGAGTGAGTGGGTTGCTATGACCCACTCACTGGGGGTGGGAGTAGCCAATTTAGACAGGTAGCTGATATTCCTAACATGCAGGGGAAAATGTGCTGAGCTGAAACTGCCAATCTGAACAATCTTAACAGAACATGGGTTCCATGAGGAGGTAGAGCAGAAGAAAAGTAGAGGCGCAGTGTTCAGATCAACAAAGAGCTCACTGACTTGCCAAAGGTGATATGAAACAGAAGTAAAGAGTTAACTATACAACTACATAACATAACTAATACCCTAAAAAAAACAAATACTCTGCACTCCAACACAAATACCCCAATAGCATTGTAATATTTTGCAATATAATTAACACCCTATAATGACATTCTAATGAACCCTGGCTGGGTAGCACCATATTAGACAGGTATATACATACAGTATTTCACAAAAGTGAGTACACCCTTCACATTTTTGTAAACATTTCATTATATCTTTTCATGTGACAAGGTCTCAGGTGTGAATGGGGAGCAGGTGTGTTAAATATGCTGTTTTCGCTCTCACTCTCTCATACTGGACAATGGAAGTTCAACATGGCACCTCATGGCAAAGAACTCAACAGAAGGAAACCTCTTCTAAAGATGATGCACAAGAAATCCCACAAACAGCTTGCTGAAGATACGCAGACAAAGGACATGGTTTACTGGAACCATGTCCTGTGGTCTGATGAGACCGAGATAAACTTATTTGATTCAGATGGTGTCAAACGTGTGTGGTGGCAACCAGGTGAGAAGTACAAAGACAAGTTTGTCTTGCCTACACTCAAGCATGGTGGTGGGAGTGTCATGGTCTGGGGCTGCATGAGTGCTTCTGGCACTGGGGAACTACAGTTCATTAAGGGAACCATTAATGGCAAAGTGTACTGCGACACACTGAAGCAGAGCATGATCCCCTCCCTTCAGAGACTGGGCCACAGACCAGTATTCCAACATGATAACGACCCCAAACACACCTCCAAGACGACCACTGTCTTTCTTAGGAATCTGAGGGTAAAGCTGATGGACTAGCCAAGCCTTTCCCCTAGACCTAAACCCTATTGAGCATCTGTGGGACATCCTCAAACGGTAGGTGGAGAAGCGCAAGGTCTCTAACATCCACCAGCTCTGTGATGTTGTCATGGAGGAGTGGAAGAGGACTCCAGTGGCAACCTGTGAAGCTCTGGTGAACTCCATGCCTGAGAGGGGAAGGGCAGTGCTGGAAAATAATGGTGGCCACACAAAATATTGACACTTTGGGCCCAATTTGGACACTTTTATGTGTTGAGTTATTTTGAGGGGACACCAAATTTACACCCTAATAACTTTACTTCAGAGCTGGATCTAATTAGAAAATGTTAATATAAACCACATCTAAAATGAGAACATTGAAAGCATCGTACAGTCTTAAGAATCCTTATAATTAACAGGAGCGGGCTATTGTGCTTTCCAATCTGCTGGTTTGATTTTACATGTGTATGTAAATGAGCTTTCCTCTATTTTGCCTGCGTTTCCAGGGATGAGAAATGAGCTAGAGCTGTGAGATCATGATACTTTCTTTCCAAGTATGGATATATTGTTTTTTTATTCTGAAAAATATGATTGGAATGTCTTGGAAGAAAAGAAGAAAACACAAACCATTTGTTTTTCCTTGGATGCAGGCATGTAGAGCATTCAAGTAGTAAAACATTTGTCTGTGTTCACAGTCTGCTCATACACATGTAGGGGGAAAAGAAGACTAAATGCAATAGTTATGTGACTAACTATTTCAGCAATTAATCGACATAGTTTAGGATTCTTAGAGCATTAATCCCTATGCTTATCCTGCAGTTTGTTGAGAGAATAAATGTAAATAATGTTGGCATTTTTATGAACAAGATATAATCTATCAGGATTGTAATTTGGAACAAATGTGTAAAATGTAGATATGACTATAGAATAAAATGACTATGCATTTTATATGAATCTATGTAACTTCTCTGATGTAATAAAAACTGTGCAAGTTACAGTTTACTTTAATAAAGGATACAGCTTGTTCAGTCGCGACAGCTTGTTCAGAAGGTTTAAAGTGTTCTTTTCCAAACAATCTGGTGCATCGTGTTCTATAGAAAATTTGTTCCAAATTTGTTCTTGTTTTATACTGATATATGCTTTTCTAATTTCATTCATTTTCAACTGCTGACTGGCTGTAGTCCTTTAGAGTATTCTATATAAGGTTATATTTGTTCAATTAGAAAATAAGTTGGACTGATTCATTTTGCTTCCCTTAGTAGCCTTAAACTCATGCAGAGTCTATAATTTTCCGTACCAATGCCTACAACACGCTAAGAGTCTCTGCAAAATTAAAAAAACACCAAAAAGAATTCTTCAGTAGTGAAGTAATCAGAATTTTGGACCGATGACTGTTGTTTACTGAAACCATCGGGTGCTGAAAACCATTCTTGGCCATGGAACATCTGGAACTCTAGCTTAGGCAGGTAATAGAAAATGACATCATGCAATCTTCCTTGTGTTCAAGTCCCTTTTAGGAATCTAATTTACACTCATGTAGACGAACATCTTTGTCATACACACTATCTACTAAACACTGAGGTACAAACAACAGCACGGTGGGATCAATATCTTGACTGCACAGGATAAATCCCAGAGATAAAGGTAAAGTCACACCACATATTTAAAGAATTTTACTGGACTAAGTGAAGATTTTGCTCCTTTAATAAATGAACTTCTATGTGTCTGGCTGATGTCTTAAATATTGATGAACTAAATAGCCTGAATTTGGATTCAGGTGAGGTTCACGGAACATAGCTGAAGTTCGGATGACAAAACTGAACCCGATTGACAAGCCTGGATCATGTACATCATTCAGCCAGGATCATGTACATCATTCAGCCTGGATCATGTACATCATTCAGCCTGGATCATGTACATCATTCAGCCAGGATCATGTACATCATTCAGCCAGGATCATGTACATCATTCAGCCTGGATCATGTACATCATTCAGCCAGGATCATGTACATCATTCAGCCTGGATCATGTACATCATTCAGCCAGGATCATGTACATCATTCAGCCAGGATCATGTACATCATTCAGCCTGGATCATGTACATCATTCAGCCAGGATCATGTACATCATTCAGCCAGGATCATGTACATCATTCAGCCAGGATCATGTACATCATTCAGCCAGGATCATGTACATCATTCAGACAGGATCATGTACATCATTCAGCCAGGATCATGTACATCATTCAGCCAGGATCATGTACATCATTCAGACAGGATCATGTACATCATTCAGCCTGGTCCGGGTTAGGGGCGTGTAAAGCGTCGCTCCTGTGGCTGATTTGTCCACTGGACACAGCGGATTACAATTATCAGTATCCAGGTATTATGTGATCGCTATAATTGGTCATAGTGATCACATGATCACAATGTAAACAAACTGTCATAAATGGATTTCCATTAACCACTTGATCTCTGGCTGATTTACCCCCCTTCATGACCAGGACATTTTTTGCTATATGGCACTGCGTTAATTTAACTGACAACTGTGTGGTCATGCAACGCTGTGCAAAAATGAAACCAATGTCATTTTCTCCCCCACAAATAAAGCTTTCTTTTGGTGGTATTTATTCACCACCGGGTTTTTAATTGTGTGCACTATAAACAAAAATATACTGACAATTTTGCAAATAAAACAACATTTTTTACTTTTCGCTATAAAATATGTCTAAAAAAACCCATAAAAAAAACATTTTTTTTCATAAATTTAGGCCAATATGTATTCTGCTACATATTTTTGGTAAAACAAAAACCAATAGTGTATATATATATATGAATTGGTTGGCAAACTATGGTGTATATAGTATACTGGAATTTTCATTTATTTATTTTTGTATACTAGTAATGGCAGGGATCAGCAACTTATAGTGGGACTGCGATATTGCGGTGGACAATCTGACACTAACTGACACTTCTGACACTTTGTGGGAACCAGTGACATTAATACAGTTATCAGTGCTAAGACTGTCACTGTACTAATGACACTGGTTGGGAAGGGGTTAAATATCTAAGGCAATCAAAGGTTTACATGTGTGCCTAACCAGTGTTTATATGTACACAGTGTCATGTTTTTACTAAGGGATGTGCTGGATTTTATTTCCTGTTTTTCAGGGAAACAAAATCCACCACATCCCTGCTGACAGGATAGAGCTCTGCATTGTTTACATATGCATAGCTCTGTCCTGTGTCTCTCCCCTCACTGATCAGAAGGTGCCAGCCAATGATGGTGTTGTACTGCATTGGTGGCAGTATGGAAAAAATAAATAAAAATTTCGATATTTTTTTATTAACCACTTCAACCCCGGAAGGATTTACCCTCGTAATGACCAGGTAATTTTTGGCGATACAGCACTGCTTCGCTTTAACGGACAATTGTGTGGTCGTGTGACATTGTAGCACAACAAGATGTCCTTCTTTTCCCCACAAATAGAGCTTTCTTTTGGTGGTATTTAATCTCGTCTGCAGTTTTTATTTTTTGCGCTTTAAACAAAAATAGGATGACAATTTTGAAAAAAAAAATAACTATATTTTTTACTTTCCTCTATAATACATATCCAAAAAAATATTTATCAGTTTAGGCCAATATGTATTCTTCTACATATATTTGGTAAAAAAGCATATATTGATTGGTTTGCGCAAAAGTTATAGCATCTACAAAATAGAGGATAGATTTATGGACTTATTTTGTAATGTTTTTACTGGTAATGGCGATGATCTGCAATTTTTAGCGGGGCTATGACATTATGGCGGACAAATCTGACCCCAAGTGACACTTTCTAAGGACCAGTGACATTATTACACTGATTAGAGCTAAAAAAATGCACCGATCAATGTATAAATGACACTGACAGGGAAGGGGTTAACACTAGGGGGCGATCAAGGGGTTAACTGTGTTCCCTGGGTGTGTTCTAACTTTGTGAGGGATGGGCTCACTGGGACAACAAATAGATCGCTGTTCCTGATCACTAGGAACAGTAGATCCCCATGTTGGCCCCTGTCAAAACGGGGATCCACCTTGTTTACATAGGCAGATCCCCGTTTTGCCTCTTTGTGGAGCGATGACGGGTAACCGGTGGACATCAAGTGCACTGGACATGCACGCGCACTCCCGCAGTATCTATTGCATGAAGCGACGCACAGGTGCGTTGTTTCGCGCAATAGAGCCGACCTGCCACAGTATATGTACTGTGGCTGGTCAGCAAGTGGTTACATTTCTTATTTTTCAAAAAAATTGTGACAAAAAATTACAACTTCAAAACACTTGCCATGTCCTTTACTAAATACATCAGACTGCCTATTTTCCAAAAAGTAAATGTGTAATGTCCTGGCCTTTTAAGGACCTCAGAAAATGACATAGGATGTCAGTACAGCAGGATTGATCACTTTTCAAATATATATATATAAATAAATACCATAGTTTGTAGACTCTATTACTTTCACACAAACCAATTAATATACACTTAAAGTAAATCCTTGGTTTGAGAGTAACTTGGTTTGAGAACCTTTTGCAAGACAAGCAAAATGTTTTTTTTAAAATAAATTTTGCCTTGATATACAAGCGATGTCTTGATATAAGAGTAGCGTCATGTCACAACTGAGTATAAAAAAGAAGAGAGGAGCCTCTAAGTGTAGCAATATGGTTACATTTAATGAAGGTACAACATTTAGCAACTTATTGCTACACTTAGGCCTCGTACACACGGTCCGTTTGGTCCGCTAAGAATAAACCGAAGTTCAGTTTCAGTGTGTATAGGCTAGCGCTCTGGTTTCCTTCGGTCCAAAATTTCTAAACATGCTTCAAAACCGAACCGCTGGACTGCTGGGCGATCGGACCAAACCGATGGTTAGTACAGAAAAGCATTGGTTCAAAACCCGCGCATGCTCAGAATCAAGTCGACGCATGCTTGGAAGCATTGAACTTCATTTTATTCAGCACGTCGTGTGTTTTACGTCACCGCGTTCTGACCCGCTCGGATTTTGGACTGATGGTGTGTACACATATCAGGGCACTTCAGAGGTGAACCGCTGAAAACGAACCGACGGACCAGTCTCATCGGTTTGGTCCGACCGTGTGTACAAGGCCTTAGAGGTTCCTCTCTTCTCTTTTATACTCTGTAAAAAAAATGCTTTGATATACAAGTGCTTTGCATTACAAGCATGTTTCTGGAACGAATTATGCTTGCAAACCAAGGTTTTACTGTATTGGGTTTTTATTTGTAGCAGAATACATTTGACCTAAACTTATGAAGAAATGAATTGCATTGGATATGTGTTATAACTGAAAGTAGAAAATATTGTTTTTTCTTTTATAATTTTTTTTAAATGAAAGCCTCTATATAGTCTGTATTGGAGAGCTCAACAAGGTGTGCCAGATATCTGGTCCCCCACTCTGCACTGTGGTTACTATTGCTGTCTGTTACTTTATTACTGTGTCCTGTATGGATGACATGGCAGACAATTGTTTTCCTTCCAAATAACAAATCATTTGTAACTCTAAAAAAAAGAAAAGAAGATCCTGTTCCTTTAAAGCATGTTAAGCAGCATAGTGCTTGTGCAGTGTTATTTGTTCCTTTCTATGCTGTAAAACACCTGGTTGATCCTGCCTGTTCCTGTGTCCCCCTGTGTGTGCTGACCACAGTAATCATGGCGGCTAATCCATTTATGTGCCTCCGTCATCCCTCTATTTTCAGAGTCTCTCCCCTCTCACTCTCCTTCCTGCCTGTCAGTTCCTAGTGTGTGAGCCATCTCCTCTCCAGCCGCTTTTACATGTGCCTGTAAAGTTAGTGATTACAATTACTGTCAGTAATAACTAGATATACTGTGCAGTGTCTTTGTTTTTCTTAAATGGCTGACGTCAGAGGGGAATCTCAGCCCCTTCCTCTGTAGTCCTCAGATCGGGGAAGGAGAGCAGCGGGCGGTCACGCCAGCAGTGTGAAAGAAGGTATTTAGCGGCATGATATTAAAAAAACAAAGGCACTGCACCGTATATATTGTTATATAGTAATTGTAATCACTAACTTTACAGGCACATGTAAAAGCGGCTGGAGAAGAGATGGCTCACACACTAGGAACTGACAGTAATCACTAACTTAAGAACCACTTTAAGGCTCCATGCACACAGAAGCTGATAAACTGCAGTTTATTGGCGTTTTGGCGTTTTTTTTTTAAAAAGGCCATAAACTGAACTCTATGTTAGCCTATGTGCCCATGCACACATGAGCTTTGGAGTTTATTGGCTTTTTTCTGAACGCCCAAAATTCACGTTCAAAGTGACGTTTTTCGGTGGAAAAAAAACGCTCAAAAACACTGCTCGCCAGCGTTTTTTGTCGGTTTTTTATCCATTGAAAAAAAAAAAAAAGACGCTACACTGAAAAACGCTAATAAACGATATTGCAAAAATGCAAAAAACGTTGAAAGGCTCCCTGCAAAGCTACTGGCGTTTTTTTATAGTTTTTTTTAGCTTCTGTGTGCATGGAGCCTTAACCTACATAAAGGGGGATATTTACTAAAGCTGGTGCACTCAGAATCTTGTGCAGCTGTGGATAGTAAACAATCAATGTCTAAAGCTGGATACAAATCTAAAGGAAAAAATCTAAATTAAATTGGATAGTGTGTATCCAGTTAAACTTCAGCTTGTTAAATGCTTTGACAATAAGCCCACTTTCACACTGAGGGCATATTTGAAATCAGCTGAACTCTCACAATTTCAAACTGGCAATTCAGTCGGCCTTTGGGGGCGATTTTACTGACATCTGTGCAGGTTCATGCACAGATGTCTATTCAAATCGCCCCCAAAGTCACCAAAAGTAGTACAGGAACTACTTTTGGGAATTGGTGCGGTGCCGCAAAGTCAGCATCGCACCGATTCGGACAGTGCCATTGCCAACAATAGGATCCGATTTGGTATGCGATTTGTCAAATTGGCCCAATGTGAACGTGGGTTTAAATCTAGAAACTGATTAGTTACTATGCACAGCTGCACCAGATTCTATGTGCACCAGTTTTAGAAAACCTAAAGTATTCAAGTTAAAAAAAAGAAAACCTACCCCCAAAATGTAAAGTGTATCTAAAGCCAAAATATTTTTTAGGATTTGGATACAGTGGAGACATTTCAAATATCTACTGTTATCTGCAACCCACTGAGAAGACTAACACTTATTTTGTTCTTGTGACCATTGTTACTGGTTGGAAATGTGATGTCTTCATAAAAGGAAGGGTTGTTTTTATCTCACCTTGGAGAAATTTCCTCTTACGTCTTATTGTGCCTCTGGAACAGAACCTGAAGGTAAAAGACACAGCAGCCAAAAACCCTGACAGGGAATTATACATTAGCTATTTTATCCAAAACAAAAGCATTTTCTTTAGTTATATTTTAATCAGGGGTGGCTTGTCCATTGTGCTCGCATGGGCGCCGTCCCCCATCTTCACCGCTGCCGCCCGCCCTATGCATGCGCCCGGCCCCTTTCAGGACACATGAATTCCTATGGCGGGGTGGGAGCGGGGGTGTTTTTTGAGGCACCTGATTAGAGTCAGAGGCTTCAATAGGCTTCAAAATAGGGTGGGCTAATAAAATAATATTGAACCGAAAATAGTGTGGGCTTGGGAGCATTGCGTCTGGAGCCTACCTAGGTTTGTTGCAACAGTGAAAATATATTTTCTGTTGCAACACTGATCCTCCTCCCGGGCAATTGAGAAGCAGGTCTGATACCCATCACTCAAATGGCTGACAGGACAGGCGATCCTACTGGATGCCTAGGAGGAGGGGAGGAGACGCATGGCAGAAGCAAGGAGGAGATGACACAGGAGCCGCTGCCCGATGCCCGCTGCAGCCTGATGTCGGCCGATGCCCCGAACCCCGCCGCTGCCTGATGTATCTGTCGCTGCCTGATGTGCCCTTCAACGACTGATCCCTGATGTGCCCTCCCCCGCCTAGATGGGGTAAATGCTGGTGGACCGACAGAGAGCAATGGGGGGGGTTTTAGTTGCCTCGGGGGTTGTGGTTGTTTGCCTACCCCCAACAAAAAAACACCAGCCACCACTGATTTTAATTGAATATGCAAGTCTCTGTCTCTGCACTACCTTAAAGCGTTTGTTACCCCAACACTTCATATTCCTGATATGTGCCTGCTGTACCATGTATGAGAAAGTATTCTGTTCCCTTTGTATTGCTTCCTATGTTTGAAAATCCTAGTGTTCCTGTCAATCCCTCTGCTTTCCTATTAAAAACTGACCACACTAAGCAGGAGAGCACAGCGTGGTGCATTCTCTAGCTGTGCTGGGAACTCAGCCTGCTCTCCTCCAATGATCAGACCTATCCTGACAAGCCCCCCTGGCTGTACATCCATTCACTGGGAAGCTCAGCGTGCTGAGGTATTTATAATGTTTTTTTTTTAAATCTATACACAAATGTTTTGCCTTTCATTTCTATTTTGAACTGAATGGGTTGTTTTACAAGGTGATTGTTTACAATCACTTTAATATTAAACTGATTATTGTTTGCTGCGAAATGACAGATGTGACATAAAAGTTACTTGTCCCTGCTCATAAACATCCTTATCCATCTCCCTATTTATAGCATGCCACAAATCACACATTGAATGTTTAATTATTCTTTCCCTTTCAAGGTAATAGCTCCAATTAAAGTTTAATAGAACTGCTTGGTAGCAAAAAGTTGCCCCGACTCCAGTGGTTCTCAACCTGGGGTTGGGACCCCCTCGGGGTTCAAATGATGATTTGCCAGGGGTCACAGAATCCTGGGCTGTTCCTGAAGCCCGCACCGCTCTCCCAGCCTTTTTGTGGCCGCCCACTCAGTACACAGCTGGGGGTCAAAGACTAGAGGTCATCTGACCGGTGAGGAATGTGAATGTGGGAGGGGCTGGAGGAGACCTTATCTCCTGATTTCAGCATAGGTGTCACTGCTGCGAGACGCCACAAAGTCAGAGACACAGTGAGTAAAAGGCCCCACTACAGTTCTCAGATCAGCAGATGACCTTGATCAAGAGCAACAAATTTGGCTGATCAGAACCCCCCCCCCCCCCCAGCACTGCCACTGATCCACCCCCCCCTAGCACTGCCATTCATCCCCCCCCCACAAAGGAGTAAGAGAAGGAATAAAAATATAGAATACATGGAAGGGAGCGGAAAAGAGAGGGGGGGAAGCAAAATTGAGAGAAAGAATAAGAGAAGGAACAGGAAAGACAGCTAGAGAGAGGAATGGGGAAAAAGAAAAAAACAAGAGATTAGGATAGAGAGAGATACAAGGGAAAGAAAGGAAAACACAGAGAAAGCATGGTATATCCTAAAATGTACCATAAGGGGTTTTAATACTAAACAAGTGAAAGGGACTCACTAAATGTCCGTGGGTTAAGGGCACAAATTACTTGTCTTGCCTTGGGTGCTGACAACCCACGCTATGAAAATTAATTTTACCATTAGGGGTCCCCACAACTTGGGAAACTTTATCAAGGGGTCACGGCACTAGGAGGTTGAGAACCACTGCTCTACTCAAATATAAATAAAAACCAAGGTTAGAAAATCTTGTAATTTTTATACAAGTGTATTTATTTCTTTTGTATATTATTTAATTTTTTGTATGTGATACAACTGGAAAAAAGACCAATGTGTGTTACGGCTAAACAAAAGAACAGATGTACATGCCTTTAAAAATGTAAGTTTGGTTAATCAAGGTATTGAATGAGTTGCTATACCACATGACCTATGTAACCAAGCCAAGAAAAGATAAACAGTATTCTGTTTTTCCATAAATGGTTTTATTATCATATGTTGCTTAGCTGAATCACAGTAAGATGAAATGGGAAGAATTTTTAAAGACAAGATGATAACATTTGTGCTACTTACTGGACCTATAACTGCCTCTCATATTTTTTCAATGCTAACACATAAATTGAACTTGACGTCTTTAAAAGTTCTGGAGTTATCAATTAATAGTTTGCCATTTGATACAGCTTCAGTATATTTTAGCATTGCGTGCAATAATCAAGAAGACTTATTATCATCTAAATCTAACAGGGAACAAAGGTAAATCACGGTAACTATCTTCCCCATCACTCATTTACGTACAAAACAATTATATAAAATGTTGAACGGGGAGTTGTATTTATAGTTTTCTTTTCCACCAGATTTATGTTCCTTTGTGCATACTGTTGTAAAACTATGGCCTGGAGGTGTTGGAGGAATTTATTTAAAACATAGCAAATAGTAAATCTTTTATACTGGCAAATTCTTCCTTTCATTTCTTTTTCAAGAAGTTGGATAGGGCAGTATTTAACAAGATATTAAATTCAGAAGAATAAAACAGTTCTAATTATTTTTGTTTCTCTAATATTTCTTCCATTTTTTCATATAAACACTTTTGCAATAAACTTGCTGTAAAAGATATTGAGAAAAGCCATATCCTACTGATATTGCAAAAAAAATAATAATAATAATAATAATAATAATACAGCTACATTAAGAAGTATTGCACTTACGACATCATCTCTTTTTTCCCCAATTAAGTTAAAAAAAAATTAAAATTTTAAATATTTTTATATTTTTTTTTAAAGGTATTTTTAAAGGTATTGCTTTACAAACAACAAAACAAGTGTATTAATGATTTGTGTGGCACAGTTGATTATACATTAGAATCCACAATCAGAATTTAATTTAACACAAATTATAAGGTCTTTTCAGTAAACACATATTTTTATTTTTTCCACTGTTTACCTTAAAGTAAATTTGTAGTTAGACTATTGACATTCAAGTATTCACATTTCTTAACAAGCAGTACATGAGCTGTAAAGCAAACCCCCACTTTACTGTGTAGTTGCAAGAACAGTGGAGTAGTTCATAATTAAATATCACAACAGAAGCACTGCAAGCATTTCAAGCCCAACTCCAGGATATAAGTAGCTCCCCTCCCCAGAGCTTTTTTTCTCAGAAAATAGGTGCAGGAACTCAACCACGACCCGTTCAGATTTCACAAACAGTAGAAGGGTCTTAAAGGGGCATTAAATACCAGAATTGCATTACATACAGAGTGCAGAGTTCAGGGGGTTACAAAACTGTCACTTGTAAACACAGAAACCAGACTTCTGTGTTTACAGGTGATTGTGGTGAGCAGGCACCAAAGGGTCTGAGCCAGAGGTGATGGAACTGAGTTCCCCCAAGTTCCCCCTGAAAAAAAAGCCCTGCCCCTCCCACTCCTCCGTCCCACCTCTATCTGATCGCTAGATTAATAAAAATAAAACCTATCTAAGCCCCCTTTTTACTTATTGTAAGCCATGGTCACGTGATCATCCATCCTAGATGGGTCCTCCATCCAGGTGCCCACATCACTGCCTACGTGATGTGAACAATTCCCATTTGGTGGCCAGCACTGGTGGAAATGGCACCAGTGAGGAGCCTAACACCAGATAATGAAATATTATCAGTTGGCAGGATGGCTTAGAGGGGTGTGGGAGGGAAGGTCCGATTGGAAAAAGATTTTGGATAGAGTTGGACTTCATTTTTTTTCAGCAGCTCAGCTCTCCCAGTTGTGACTCAGCAGCCCTTCAGCCTTCTAATCTCTAATGTAAACACAGAGTAGGAGCTCTGGGAGGGGAAATAGAGGGTGGTGCTGGTGGAGGGATCAAAAGTATTAGGATGACCTTCTTCTGTTGTAAATTTGAGGTGCAAGAAGCAGAGACAGTCTATGTATTAAGCAAATATGACTGCCCCATGCACATGCAGTAATTTAACAAATTATACATTAACACATATAGACAAGATTATTCTCCTTATGGTAATCCCACTTCTATTTACATTAAAAAAAAAGAGAATAAACATTGCAAAAATAAAAGTACAGTAAATCCTTGGTTTGAGAGTAATTTGGTTTGAGAGCGTTTTGCAAGACAAGAAAAATGTTTTAATAAATTTTGCCTTGATATACAAACTATGTCTTGATATAGGAGTAGAGTCATGTCACAACTGAGTATAAAAAAGTAGAGAGGAGCCTCTAAGTGTAGAAATATGATTACATTTAATGAAGGTGCAACATTAAGAGACGGTTCACACTGGGGCAACACGACTTCCAGCAGGACTTTGGGAGGCAACTTGGACACGACTTGAGTATGAACCACAACGCGACTTACAAGGCAACTTCAATTTCCCTACAGGACAGTACAAGTCGCCTCCAGGACAGGAGGCTTTCCAGTGGCCTATCAAACAACAATCAGCTCTGTGGGAGGGAGGGGGAAGGGAGGGGTTTGCCTGAGAAATGTATGTTATCTTCCTGTATTGTTACTTCAGTTAAGACAGTGATCAGACTTCTGAGGCAACTTCCATTGAAATCAATGGGTACAAGTTGCCTACAAGTCGGATTGAAGTAGTACAGGAACCTTTTCTGAAGTCGGAGCGACGTCAGTAGTGTGTATTAAGAGGGCTCCATTCACTTAGATTGATTTTCTCCACCACACGACTTGGGACAACTTCAAGTCGGATCCCAGGTCGCCCCTGTGTGAATCGGCTCTTAGCAACTTATTGCTACACTTAGAGGTACCTCTCTTCTCTTTTATACCCTGTAAAAAAAATGCTTTGATATACAAGTGCTTTGGATTACAAGCATGTTTCTGGAACGAATTATGCTTGCAAGCCAATGTTTTACTGTATTGTCATCTCTCAAAATTCACTTATTTCACATGTGCATTCCAAATCAGTTTAAGTAGCCTCATGCACCTGCTTCTGTACTACATTTTCCAATCTGCATTTTACCAGTTACAGTGCCTTGCAAAAATATCACCCCCTTAGCTTTTTACCTATTTTGTTGCATTACAGAATTACAGCCTTTAGTTCATGTTTTTTTTAATCTGAATTATATGTGATGGATCAGAACACAATAGTCTAAGTTGGTGAAGTAAAATTAGAAAAACATATACATAAAACAATTTTTCAGAAATAAAAAACTGATAATTGGCATGTGCGTATGTATTCACCCCTTTTGTTATGAAGCCCATAAAAATCTCTGATGCAACCAATTACCTTCAGAAGTCCCATAATTAGTGAGATGATGTCCACCTGTGTGCAATATAAGTGTCACATGATCTGTTATTACATATACACACCTTTTTTGAAAGGTCCTAGAGGCTGCAACACCTAAGCAAGAGGCACCACTAACCAAACACCGCCATGAAGACCAAGGACCTGTCAAAACAAGTAAGGGACAATGTTGTTGAGAAGTATAAGTCAGGGTTATCTGTCAGACCTAAATCCAATTAAGAATCTGTGGCAAGACTTGAAAAATGCTGTTTTACAGATGCTCTCCATCCAATCTGACAGAGCTTAAGCTATTTTGCAAAGAAGAATGGGCAAAAATGTCACTCTCTAGATGTGCAAAGCTGGATGGAGACATCCCCAAAAAGACTTGCAAATGTAACTGCAGTGAAAGGTGGTACAATGTATTGACTCAGGGGGGCTGAATACAAATGCATGCCACACTTTTCACATATTTATTTGTAAAATCTGTTGAAAACTATTTATCATTCTCCATCCACTTCACAATTATGTGCCACTTTGGGTTGGTCTATTACATGAAATGCCAATAAAATAAATTTACATTTTTACATTTTTGGTTGTAACATGACAAAATGTGGGAAATTTCAAGGGGTGTGAATACTTTTTCAAGGAACAGTACGTCTGACATTTTGATGAAAAACAATAAAATATATTCTGTTTAAAAAAATATTTGTATGGGAAGAAGCTCTCTGTCATCATGTATATTAATAGAAGACTTGAAGACATTACTAGAAATTGGAGTTTTGTGTTAGAACAGAACTGTTTATACAAAGCACCAGCAGTCTAACACATGACACATCCAATTTTGTCTTCCTCTTATGATGCCATGAGGGGGTCAGTTGTCACATTGGTGCTGACTTTTTTGGCACCACGATCCCTAGCAACAAGTCTGTGTTTGAACAGCTCCACTCCCAGCAACTGCCAAAGAAGCGCTAAAGGGATCTGGGAAGACACAGAGAGGAAGGCAACTAGCATTATTGATCTATATATACACCAGATCCAAAGTAGCTGACCAAGTAAAATATTTACTGAAGAAACCCCTTTAAGGGCACTTAGGGCACAGAGGATAAGAGCCATGTTTTCTTGGAAAATAAATGGTAATAGAATAATAACATCTGTTAACAGTTATGTATAAATGATAGAAGAACTTGTAGAGTTGCATATATTTTCTGACCAAGAAATGAATGAAGACCTTATTTTTATTCTGCAGTGTTAATTATATTTATTTGCCATTTTTATCAAAGCCTCATCTTTTTTGTATAGTGCACTTAACCATGGGAATTTTGGTGGAGTCAACTGAAGCCAAAAAGGGAATGTTGGAAATGAGTGTGATTTACTTGTATCCCCAAGTAATAAAGTGTATTTTTGGTTAAAAAGGATAAAAATACACAGTATATTCAGTACATACCTGCAATAAATGCACAATTCTCTATAATCAAATATATCACTCTACCCCTCAGCTTAATCCATCAGTCTCCTTACGCATCACTAATTTACTAACAGACATATCAGTCTGGATGTCACACCACTTCCTAAAGCTCAATCTATCCAAATCCGAGCTCATAATATTTTATCCCCCACGTGCCCTTTCCCCTGACTTCTCAGCCTCCAGCTACATCAATAACATAATCCCAAAATGCCACCTAATCCTTTTCATCATTCCTCCCAAGACCTCCTTCTCTCCAGCTCCCTTGTCACCTCCTCCCATGCTCACCTCCAGGACTTTTCCCAAACCTCTCCTATCCTATGGAACTTCCTACCCCAATCTGTCCGACTATCTCCTACTCTGTCCAGGTGATCGGTGCTTGTAACTTCCCCACGTACTGATCACCGCTGACAGTACAAGTATCGGGTGAAGCATCGGGAGCATTTTCCCGAGTACAAGTACTCAGGCAAATGCTTGGTATCGGTCCTGATACCGATACTAGTATCGGTATCGGGACAACCCTAGAGAAAATGTCCTGAAAACGCTTCTCTACAGAGAAGCCTATCCTGCCCCCACCTAAAAACTGTACTTTTATTTTCTCTAGGGTTGTCCCGATACCGATACTAGTATCGGTATCAGGACCGATACCAAGCATTTGCCTGAGTACTTGTACTCGGGAAAATGCTCCCGATGCTTCACCCGATACTTGTACTGTCAGCGGTGATCAGTACGTGGGGAAGTTACAAGCACCGATCACCGCTGTATAGATTTAAAATTAATTTCTCCGCTTCTCTCTATACCCCTCCCCCGCGTGGCTTTCAGCTGCTTTAAAATCAGCGGTGATCGGTGCTTGTAACTCCCCCACACACTATCACCGCTGACTGTCCCGTGTCCTCCTCCAGCCCCCCCTCCGTTTTGCTGCAGTCTGTCTCCCTCCCTCCATGTATTCCGCCATGTATCCCGTGTATGCCACCGTGTATCCTGTGTATGCCGCCATGTATCCCGTGTATGCCACCGTGTATCCTGTGCATGCCGCCATGTTTCTCTCCCCTTCCGTGCTCCTCCTCCACCCCCTGGAATTGTCAGGATGGAGAGCGGGGTAGGAGCCGGTAAATCCGGCCGGTGATCACTGACTCTGTCCATTCACATAACTGAAACATTGTAACCTGTGTTTACAAATGTTTCAGTTTATGAATGAAGAGAAGACGCTGTCTTCTCTCCTTTCATTTTCAGCGCAGCTAATGCTGCTGAGAAAGGGACAGGGGAACATGAATCCCTAGTCCCTTTCTCTGTCTCAGAGGGGAGATGTCAGAGGTCTGTTAAGACCCCTGATATATCACCAAAGCCCCCCCAACAGGGCTGAAAAAATAAATAAAGAATAAAAAAACAAAAGAATAAAAAAAATAATTGTAGAAAATAAAAAATTTTAAGAAAAAACACACTGACACCCCCCCTTAAAAAAAGAAAGCATTATAAATAAAAAAATTGTAAAAAAAAATAAAATGTAAAAAATTAAAAACAAATTGTTAAAGATAAAACCAAAAAAAATACTGACACATGTGCTGCTGTGACATGAGATTAAAAAAAGTATCGGTATTCGGTATCAGCGAGTACTTGAAAAAAAGTATCAGTACTTGTACTCGGTCTTAAAAAAGTGGTATCGGGACAACTCTAATTTTCTCCATCAACTTATCTTCAACTGTTATTACCTTTTATGCCACTTGACCTTTTAGATTTTAGCTCTAATGAGCAGAGCCCCCGGATTCCTCCTGTATTGAATTGTATTGTAACTGTTATGTCTGCTCTTATGTTGTAAAGCGCAGAGCAAACTGTTGGCACAATATAAATCCTGAATAATAACAATAACATTCATACGCTGCGTAAACTGTTGGCGCTATATAAATCCTGTATAATGATAATAATAATAATAATAATGTAATGGGAATGAAGGTGGGGGGGGGGGCGGGGGGTGTATGTTCTGTAATCCAACAATAGAGACCTGGGCAGGGCTGATAAAACTGTGTGGGATTCCAATATAGGCACTGCGTTGTCCGTTCAAACAGGAAGTCAGAAGCTCACTTCTTTTGTAGCAGAACAAAGGGTGTTTTTTTTCTACACTTGGGAAAATGTGCGTATATTACAGAGATGTACAGCATATGTTTTTAGTATTATTTTGCCATTAAATACACTTTAAATCTTAGATGATTTTTTAATCCCTTTTCCACTTCTCCAGCTGCCGGAGTAGCAATATATCTGACCATGGTGGTGGAGAAAAGAGCGGTGTCCTTCTGCAGACAGGGGTGACAGAACCTGCTCAGCGGTGAAGAGCATTAGGGTTGTCAACAACATAGTGCTGGGTGATGGAAAATAATAGTAAATATATAATAAATATAATATTGTATAGTAATTCTGAACTGTCCTTATTATCATCATTATCATCATTTTGGCATTAAACTTGCAATTTTGTGTTATAGGACAGATGACGTTGAAATGAAAATCACTTTTCAGGGCAGAGTTGTTTTTTAACCACTTGCCGACCGCCGCACGACTATGTACGTTGACAGAATGGCATGGGCAGGCAGATTGGCATACAGATACGACCCTTTAAATCTGCCGCCCAGCAATGGTGTCAAAAGTGTCCGATGTGTCCACCATAATGTCGCAGTCACAATAAAAATCGCTGATCGCCGCCATAACTAGTAAAAAAAAATATTAATAAAAATGCCATAAAACAGTCCCCTATTTTGTAAGAAGCTATAACTTTTGCGCAAACCGCTTATTGAGATTTTTTGACCAAAAATATGTAGAAGAATATGTATCAGCCTTAACTGTGGAAAAAAAACAAAATATATATTTTTTGGGGATATTTATTATAGCAAAAAGTAAAAAATACTGTTTTTTTTTTCAAAATTGTTGCTGTTTTTTGTTAATAGAGCAAAGAATTAAAAAATCGCAGAGGCGATAAAATACCACCAAAAGAAAGCTCTATTTGTTGGAAAAAAAGGACCTCAATTTTGTTTGGGAGCCACGTCGCACGGCCGCGCAATTGTCAGTTAAAGCGACGCAGTGCCGAATCGCAAAAAGTGACCCGGTCATTGACCACCAAAATGGTCCAGGGCTGAAGCGGTTAATAATGTAAATTTGTTTTGCAAAAATAAATGTAGCATCTGTAACCCAATATTTGCATCTCTTGCAGTTTTCCCATGATTTTCCCTTTTAATTTTGTAAAAAGATCATATAATTTAAACCTGTTTAACAAAAATCATTCAAAAAAGATGGCCCAGAAGAACAGTTACCATTACCCTATTATAATATCATAACATTAAAACTTTCATATAAAGTACATTTGTTTAGATGTAAAATAATTAAGAATTGTGTTGAAATAATAATAATAATAATTTAACATTTTATACTTTATTAATAATTTCTCCCTTTTTCTCTCTTACAGTTCAAAGAAAAAACAACAGAAGGCAATTATCACTTTGTTGTCAAAGCATAAGGTTAAAAAACACAAAGCAGAATGTGAATAAATCTTAAAGCGTTCTAGAACATTACATTACTTAGACTGGACAATAGATGGGTGTCCAGAATTGTATAAACCACATCATGCTGAATGAACTGAGCAGTTTTCTTTGAGGTCTAAAGTCAGACACACGGGGGCAACAGGAATGACCATAACTTATGCGGTGTCAGAACCTTTCGGTACTCCGAGCTCCAATGAATCTTCAAAGTTTGCTTTGTCTGGACAGCAAAGGGTAAACAGCTTCTGATGAAGAACAAGGCTTGTTGGAAAGTGGTGTGGAGAACTACACATGCTGTGAAGTGTTGCTTTCTGCAGAAATGATTTACTCTTGTAGGATGGGTCACTTCATCAATCTGGACAGTTTCAGCAACAAACAGTTTATAGCATGATTTATGTGAGCCTGGCAAATATGTTATTTCAGGCTGTTTACTAATCTAGTGTAAGCATATACTGCAGTTGCACAGAAGGACTTGCTCTGAGCTCTTTAGGCATATAAGGGGTATGTTCCTTTTTTGTTTAGCCAATAATAACAACAGTCCGTAGAGCAGTTATCACATCTGCACAGGACAATTCAAATTTATCCTGTTTGTTCCAGAAGCTGGAAAAAAAGGAAACGTAAAGGCGATAACCAAACGTTATTAACTCATAATATTCTACAACGATTCATTGCAAGCAGATTATTGTTATAATAATAATATTAATAATAATTAACATCATTCTTATGATGATGATGATTATTATTACTACTATTATTTTTTTATATCAAGACAAAGAGTTTTTAGCGCCAACACTCTCAACTGCCACAAAATGCATTATCTCAAGGACACAACTACCCTGCACAACTTGGCAGGGAGTCTAATGCCTCGTACACACAAGCGTTTTTCCCGATGGGAAAACTGCTATAAGAGCTTTTCGTGGTGAATCCTGGCCATGTGTATGCACCATCGCAGTTTTTCCGACGGGAAAATTGCCGGACAAAAAAAGAGATCAGGATCTCTATTGTTCCGTCAGGCCAAAAATCAGAGCGGGAAAACCGTTCGTCGGCATGGTTTTCCGACGGGCAGAAAATGTGCATTGTCAGAATTAAGTTTGAGACGGGAGCGCTCTTTCTGGTAAAACTAGCATTCGTAATGGTCATTCGTCACGCTGCAAATTATTGCATCGTTCAATGCAGTGCATGAAAAGTGCAAATCGTCTCTCACCGAACTTACTAACACGAGGCTCAGCAAAAGCAGCCCAAAGGGTGGCGCCGTTGGAATGGAACTTCCCCTTTATAGTGCCGTCATACGTGTTGTACGTCACCGCGCTTTGGACGGGTGGACTTTTGTCTGAAGCCTCGTACACACGACAGAGGAACTCGACGAGCGAAACACATAGTTTTCCTCGTCGAGTTCCTTGTCAGGCTGTCGAGGAACTCGACAAGGCAAGTTTCTCCATTCCCGTCGAGGAAATAGAGAACTTGCTCTCTTTTTGGCTCGTCGAGTTTCTCGACAGTTTCCTCAACGAAAATGTACACACGACCGGTTTCCTCGGCAAAAAAATATCTCCCAAAAATATTTCTTGCTGGTTTTTGCCGAGAAACTCGGTCGTGTGTGAGAGGCTTGAGTGTGTGTATGCAAGGCAGGCTGAGAGGAATTCTGTCGGGAAAATCGCCGGTTTATTAACAGTCGGAAAAACCACTCGTGTCTTCGAGGCATTAGGGGTTGGTTTAGACAAATAAAGGCAAATAGACTGTGCATTTTGCAAATGCAGTAGCTCCAGAGCTTAGTCCACATTAAGGGGTTGATTTACTAAAGGCAAATAGACTATGCACTTTGCAAAGTGCAATTGCACTCTGCAAGAGAAGTTGCTCCAGAGCTTAGTAAATGAGCAGAAGATCTGCTGACTTCCATCACCCAATCATGTGCAAGCAACACTATTTTAATTTTTCTTTCCTTGCAAGGTCTCCAACATCCACCAGCTCCGTGATGTCGTCATAGAGGAGTGGAAGAGGACTTAAGTGGCAACCTGTGAAGCTCTGGCGAACTCCATGCCCAGGATTGTAATGGGCAGTGCTGGAAAATAATGGTGGCCACACAAAATATTGTCACTTTGGGCCCAATTTGAACATTTTCACTTAGGGGTGTACTCACTTTTGTTGCCAGCAGTTTCGACATTAATGGCTGCATGTTGAGTTATTTTGAGGGGACAGCAACTTTGCACTGTTATACAAGCTGTACACTCACTACTTTACATTGTAGAAAAGTGTAATTTCTTCAGTGTTGTCACACGAAAAGATATAATAAAATATTTACAAAAATGTGAGGGGTGTACTCACTTTTGTGAGATACTGTAAATTGAGTTCCAGTTCTTGTGCCAAAACAATGCAATATATCTTCTACAGGTTTCCCAGAGTTAATCATGCACAAAAGGATGCATTGAGCATACAGGCTTGTAAGCTGTTAGCTATGTACTCTGGCATGGAGCACAGTCCGCAGCGTGGGAGGGAGTCATCTACTTTTCCCAGCCTGTCGGCACATACTAGAAAGGATGCAGTCTATAGTTGTCAGCTACTGTGCACCACTAGCCATGGTGTGAGTGTTCATTCTGCTGTGATCCTAAGGCTAGGTACAGAGTGCATCCCTGAGATGGTTACATGTGAGTGCAGTTCTTTTGGATTTTCATTTATTTATCTCATGAAATTTTTTAACTGGGCAAGATCATGTGCTTCACTGTGTCTTTCGCCCTTTTTTTCCATTTATTTTCAGGATTGGTAATCCTATACATAACATAACATAACATACTTCCTGTTCCTGGGTGTCTACGCTCACTTCTTCCATGGAAGGATGCTAACCAACAAAGCTAGACTACAAACATTTCTGCCACATTGTCTGCAACATGGGGAATCCGAAGATTACTAGTTTACAAAAGGAAGATATTATTGTTTTATGTTTCCAGTTCAACTCACAGGAAATGACAAGGACACATTTTGGCAAGAATAACAGGTACTTTCCATACTTGCTGAAAATGTTCTTAGTCTCATTAAAAGAAAACAAATCCAGCCAACACTTCTAAGGACTGGGGGTAGCAATACATTATTTTTGTTCATGGGATTAGTTATCCTTTAAAATACATTGAAATTAGCAAATTACTAAATGCTAATTGGTTCATAACAACAATTACTTAAACACCTGTGTGTTTAAGTAATCTTCTCTCAGCACGGCTCCACCCAAGCCTCTAACATGAAACACTATTTAACCCCATGCACTGCAAGCAAGCAACAATTGTGTGAAAGCGTTCCTGAGTGATTCTTGCCATGTGCTGTACTGTACTGTGTACTGACTTCTTCCCCTGACCATCCCTGTCTGCTTGTTGCCCCGATCTTCGGCTTGTTCTTCTGATGATCCCTGTGTGCTTGGTGCCCTGACTTTTGACTTGTCCTCCAGACTATTCCTTTTCACCCTGGACCATTGCTTCCTCTCTATCCACCAGAGCCAGCCGCGAGCTGGGAGACCCTGGGGCCCACGACCCGGAGTCAGCTGCAGTCAAGTCCATCCTCACCATCAGAGACCCTGGTGAAAACCTGCTGGCTCTTAGACTTCGCACCCTGGGGAATTTTATGCTCTAGCTCACAGTCCAGGACTGTGACTGCAACCCTTTGTAGCTACTTCTCATAACTATCAACCCTCATCAGTCAGTCGTTGGGTCCACCTCTGCAGTGCGCTCCTAGTCACGTGGCCCCGCAGGTGACCAGAAACTATTGTTACATACTTTTTGAAAGTCCCCAAAATTGGGGGTAGCTTTCTTAAAATAATTCACTATAATTGAAATTACTTTTGAAGATGATTTATTGTTCTCCCTTATACACCCCCTTGTCTCCATCCCCAATCAAATTATCTCCAAATTACCCCTTCACATGGAATCTTATCTCAATGAAATACTTGGGAATCCATTTACCATGAAACCTCTGAAACCCATAGCCACTCACCTTTACTCACGTGCTCTCCCTTCCTCAGTTGCACCTGAAAAAACTGGGATAAATCCAATTTTTTGTAGAGCAGCCATACTGATAATAAATGCCATGCCCGGACTCTTCTGCTTGTTCCAAACCACCCTCATCGCAATGCCCTGACAGATCTTCAACTAGCACCAATGGTTATTTTACACTTTTCTCTGGAACAATAAACCCCTAATAATAAATTTCCTTTACGTTATACCCTAGGGTTAGCATCAGATTCTCTGATAGATTACCGGAGCATTCACAGCGCTTGTTCCAGAACGAAAATTCCTGCCAGAGATCCTGCAGCTAGCGTATATACTCTAACAGAGACTTTCTCCTCACTGTCTGTCCCGTAGACTCAATCGAAAGTGAGAAGCACTCTCTCGGGGAAAAAAGACAATCCACTCTTAGACAGATGTCACTGAAATAATTCTCCTCATTGGAAGACATTGGCCCGGATTCACAAAGCACTTGCGCCAACGTATCTCGAGATATGCCGTGTAAGTGCAAATATGCGCCGTCGTATCTGTGCGCCGTGCCCACAAAACTAGATACGCCTGAAAATAGGCTTCATCCGACCGACGTAACTTGCCTACGCCGGGGTAGAGTGGGCACATATTTACGCTGGACGTATTTGGCGCACCCATTGATGTTCTATTTACATATGCAAATAAGGGAGATACGCCGATTCACGAACATTTGTCCGTCTGACGCAGTGCGTGTAAAGTCATACGTCCGGCGTAAAGTTATGCCCCATAAAGGAGGTGTAACTCAGCAGCATCCATGCAAAGGTCAGCACCAGGGAACTCAAGCCGTCGTATTTTACATAGTTTACGTTGGACGTGAATATGGATGGGCGTAGGTTACGTTCACGCCATAGGCAGTGATTCATCGTATCTCAGGGAGTACATCCGACGTGATTCTGAGCCGTTCATTATACGTATCTGTCTGAGCCTCAGCCCATCATTTGCATGGCTCACGCCCACTTCCACATACGCCGGCTTACGCCTAGGAAACCCAGCGCAGATTTGGCAGCACTGGCTTTGTGAATCCAGTGCTTGCCTCTCTGTGCTGTGTTGGCGTAGCGTAAAGAAGATATGCTACGGCGGCATAAATATGCGCCAATGTATGTGAATCCGGGCCTTCCTCTTTATATCTCTTCTGGTGACAACAATTTTTTTTTTCCGATCAATTTTATTCCCAGTGTTAAAAGTCAAAAGGGTAAGTAGACAGAGTTAACATACCCAGTGGAGATGCAACAGAAATAAAAACTGGATATGGGTTGTAGCACCCTACCACCAAAATGTTTTATATTTACATACACTTTAATGTACACATTTAATTTTCACTTTAAATGCCCAATCGTATGCAATGCAAAGAAAAGAACAAATTGTTTTGTTTGCACACAAATGAATGACTGCTTAGTTATTAAGGAGCCATTCTTCACTTCTCAGTTTAATCTATTCCATTCAGATGGGTTGTACAGTATATATAAAGGTTTCTCTACATACATATTATCCATGAATGATAAACAGCATTAAGGGACGAATCAGAGAGAGAGTAGAAATCAGAATTACTAATATAGAGATGCTTTGCAAAATGTTGGACCACTTGCAGTCTGTCCAAAGGGGAGCAGAGTTGCTTCTTGCCTGTGATGTCTCTCATAAGCTCATCTAACTTTATGGGAAGATGAGGCAGGAAAGCATTTATCAACTGATCAATTAGGAACTAAGATACATTTGAAAGGCAGGGGACATTTTCAAAACCAGGCCAGTGACATAAACAGGTTACAATCATACTATCTCCAAAAATATAGAAAAGTTTAACACATTTAGGAGAGCAGTTACCATGAAGCATTTGATAGCAAAGTGTCAATTTTTTATTCATACACAACATGGAGATAGTTAAGGAATTAAACCCCTGTACACAAGGGCCAAATGCTGAACCACATTGACCGGTCAATAAAAAAAGGCTGACATTCGGCCCGTGTGTATGCCAGCCTGGCTGACAGAAGCCTTCCGTTTGGCATACACCTACTGGAGCTGAAAGTATATTGTGTACCAGGCTTAATACACTTGGTGAATAATACATACATACATAATACAAACATTACATGTGTACAGTGTATAGACTATTTTTTTTTAAGATCTTACAGCCAGCAAGGTTCTTTATAAAATCATAAGGCTGTGCGCATGATCCATAAGACAATACAGCACAGTTCTGTAAATAAGAAGTTATCAAAGAATAGTATGAAACTCTTTTTGCATATTGTCCATAATGCTTGGTACACAATTATCAAAATTTAGATGGTTTAGCAGGAACCGTTTGAATTTTGGTATGTGCATACCGCTGTCTGTCCATCTGTATGTTTCAATGGCTGTACCAATGGCTGCAACTGAATATACAGTATAGGATATTCTAACACATTATAAAATCAACACACAACGCTACCCTAAATAATTCTTCCAAAAAAAAAACCACAAACATAGTGTTCTATATGCACACATCACCAAAACCATGTATCCATAAATATTAACAAGTAATGAGAAATCAAACTTCAATGTGAACAACAATTCATAAAGATCACAGTATATGTGTAAGAGAAAATCTTCAACAATGTGCCTTGTGCAAACCACTCCACTGCAAACCAGCAACTTCTAGTGCAGGCATCAATAAATAGTGGTTATGGACCAAGTCACTGTCCTATCAGGACTGCCACGGTTGTGCCACTTAAGAGCTGGTTCTTTCCCCATGCCTCCGCCACTGTCATTTTTAGAGCAGGGCGGACACCAGGAGGCATTACAGTTCTGGATGTAGGGCAGGAGTGGGCGCTGCCTGAGTTAACCTTTTACATTAAGCAGCAGGTGATTGGTTGCTAGGATGCAGAGCAATCCTAGCAACCAATCACCAGCATGTTAAAATAAAAAGTTAACATTCAGTGCTCCTGTGCATCTTTCCCCTTTGTCTTGTGTACTCATGTAAGGTAGGGCAGTGAAGGGTGAAAATCTTGTTATTTGTATAGCAGATGGTAAATACTGCACATGTGCATATTTTAAAGGTATTGTTAAATGGAAAAGGGCTATACCCAAGAAAGTATTGATAAGAACATTGTGGAAGCAGCACATATGGATTGAGTAGAATTACGTGAAGTACCATGATAAAGATTTTGATTTAGAAATGTGAGGCGTAAATATGCCCGCATTACAGATTTTAATACATAATAATAAGCAGGAGAATTAAAGGGATTTTTCATAAATATTAGTTTATCCTAATAAAAGATGACATATTAATGAGGAAGATTACTAATATAAGGAAATAATTGACACCTAATATTATAGACCTTCACAGAGATTGACCACATTTCTGGATAGGATAGATTTTTTTTTCCTGTGAAAGGTGCCAGACTTGCAAAAACAATCTTACCAAAGTATAATAGAATAAATGTTCAGATCTACAGTACATATAGTGGGCAAAAATGAAAATTGTATTAGTTTATTTCATGCGATACAACGTTTACAACCTTTATTTGGAGTGCCTTTGTGGGCACTAGTATGTGGGTAGTACAATGAGGAAAGTGATGGTTCAATTGGGAGAGCATCTGAACAACATGAGAAAAGGCCTTAGAACACATCACTCACATTTCAGACAACATCGCGGGAAAAACTGTAATGGCCTGAAATTACAGCATATTCATTGTGCAAAAAAAACAAAAAAACAACAACAATTGGAGGAGTTCTAATCTCACTGGAAAAATATCGAAAAATTAGACCTTTTGGTATGTAAATTAGACACACTTATATATATATATATATATATATATATATATATATATATATATATATATATATATATATATATATATATATATATACCAACTTAATCAACCGAATATGGAAGGTGGTGTGATCACATCTACATTCCAAATTGTCTGTCAAAAGATAAGAAATACATTTTTGGCCAAAATGAATCAGCCCAAAAAAAGTGGTAAGTGTGGATCATACTTGTCCATTCACTATTTTAGCCTTTAATATTCATTTGTAGGGACTGACTAAAATTGCTAAAAATAAATATTAGCAGAAGCAATGTTTTAGACCATAGAAACCTAATGTCTTAAACATGTAAAAGCAAAAAAAAAAAATATGAAATTAAAATATCTCATATACCAATAAAACTAAAAGTATAAATATACATTTCACGAAAGTGCTATAGTGCATAAATTCATAATGTTTGTAAATATTGCACTATACAATACATATATGCTGTGGTAGATATTGGACCAAGTTCTTTTTTTTTTTTCATTTTTGAGTTCCACTGGCACCTTTCCTGGAGCTGGAACTCTGGACGGAACGGAATACTGTCTATACGGGATCCAGCTGATGCAGACCTGGTACCCTGGGACTAAGTAGATACAATGCTATAGTAGACTCTTTTTGATGGTGGTGGTTTCTCATTCAGAGATGCGTTTTTGGTAATACAGCATCAATGGAGCAAGAGTGGATAGACTTTTGGTGTATCTCCTTTACATCTTGCATGGATAGCACTGTTGTTTGCACTATTTGTGAAGTTTATGAATTTTGCATTCAATGCAAGTTATGGATTTATGGACTATAGCACTTTGGTGAAAGATATACTTTTATTTTATTTTTTTTTGGAATATGAGATACTTTTATTTTATGAGTTTTTTATAATTTCATGGACTTTTGTAGTATGCATTCGTTTACTGTCATCTGTCTATCACGACAGATCTCATTAATACTATATGAGAGATTTCATGGAATTCTGAATTGGGAATTAATTTGCACATTAGCCATTAGCACTTTGTTTCAGCATTTTATGATAGATTATATTATACTATTTATTTATTGATTTAAAAAGACAGGGCACCATTTTTTGCTTTTTAGTTTTTGCCCATTTTGTATTTGGATTTAGTGGGATCAGCAGTCTCGATTTTCTTCCAACACTGAGCACAGTTTTCTCTTGGTTTACCACTTAAGCCCCGGGCCTGTTTTTCAGATTCGGTGTTTACGAGACTAAAACATTTTTTTTTGCTAGAAAATTACTTAAAACCCCCAAACATTATATATATTTTTTTCTAACACCCTAGAGAATAAAATAGCAGTCATTGCAATACTTTTTGTCACACCGTATTTGCGCAGCGGTCTTACAAGCGCACTTTTTTTGGAAAAAATTCACTTTTTTAAATAAAAAAATAAGACAACAATAAATTTGGCCCAATTTTTTTATATATTGTGAAAGATAATGTTACGCCGAGTAAAATGATACCCAACATGTCACGCTTAAAAATTGCGCCGACTCGTGGCATGGAGTCAAACTTTTACCCTTAAAAATCTCGATAGGCGACGTTTAAAAAATTCTACAGGTTGCATTTTTTGAGTTACAGAGTAGGCCTAGGGCTAGAATTATTGCTCTCGCTCTAACGATCGCGGCGATACCTCACTTGTGTGGTTTGAACACCGTTTTCATATGCGGGCGCTACTCGCGTATACGTTCGCTTCTACGCGCAAGCTCGTCGGGACGGGCGCCTTAAAATTTTTTTTTGGGGGTTTTCGGATTTATTTTTATTTATTTTACAATTTTTAACACTGAAATAAAAAAACAAAAAAAATTATCATTTTTATTCCTATTACAAGGAATGTAAACATCCCTTGTAATAGAAAAAAGCATGACAGGTCCTCTTAAATATGAGATCTGGGGTCAAAAAGACCTCAGATCTTATATTTAGGCTTAAATGCAAAAAAAAAAAAAAAAATTTGAAACTGTCATTTTTTCAAATGACAAAAAAAAAATGTTGCTTTAAGACGCTGGGCGGGACTGACGTTTTGACGTCACTTCCGGCCAGCAGAGCTATGGGGACGGGTGAAGGAGATTTTTCCTTCACTCGCAACCCCGCACAGCTGCCGAACAGTCCCGATCTCCTCCGCCGCTACCGACAGCTACAGTAAGCGGCGGAGGGCGCGGGAGAGCGGCGGGAGGGGGCCCTCTCCCGCCACTGATAACGGCGATCTCGCGGTGAATCCGCTGCGGAGACCGCCGTTATCGTGTACCGGACCGCCCACTGAAGAGATGAATATCTCGGTTGTGGCAGCAGCTGCTGCCGTTACCGAGATATCCATCTTCAACGAGATGACATATAACGACGGTGGGCGGTCGGCAAGTAGTTAAAGAGGCTGATTTACTAAAGAATTTGAAAATATTCATACACTACAATGTTTGATAGGAAAACTCATGTTTTCTCATTTCATCTACGTGTAGCAGTATCCCCGAAGGAGCTGCTGGTTTGTTTTGGGTGGCACGTTACCTCTGTATCTCTGCCGTCTAGGGTACTTGATGAGAGTTGTAGTAAAGGGAATGTCTTTTCTGTGCTTTTATTACCCAACAGGGTAAAATGATAGAAGTAAATGGATGATGAAGAGATAGCAGAATGGAAGATAGCAAATTCAGGTGTAACTGGATAGGGAAACAGTCCTGCTTCCAACGACAACTTTACATCGCCACTCTAGCCAGAGTGGGTATAGTGCATCTTGACAGGTCTCTCTCACCAGCCTGGCAGCCAGAGTGTCACTCGAACTTAGAATTCAGTCTCTGCCACAGACCCTCCTAAAGGTTGGAGACAATTATGGTCCGGAATCCTCTTTCAGTAGATTCAGCACCCGGATCTCCTTCAGGTAGTTTTGGTCAAATTAGCAACTGAGAGGCGACCAACATCCAGCCTCTCAGAACCAAGATTGTCCTCCGATGAATGGACAGGCCCCTCCTGGAACACCAGCCTTGTGCTTGGTATCCTTCGGATCAGACTCCTCATCGGTCAGCTTCCTCCACTTGGACGGACAGCTCAGGACCACCTTCAGATTGGGGACCCAGTCAATCACTGGGCCCGCACAACAGATCAATTGCTCCGGGCCAACGTGGTCTCAGAACCAGGAACACTGCGACACATGCACATCCCAGCCAGAATAGGGGCCATTTACGGGGGTGTTGTGGAATGGCTACCCCAATGGTGGGCACCACACAAGGAAGAAGACCCAGAGAGAATGGCGTCTGCCCCTAAATACCCCTCCCCAGCATGCCCAGCGAGGCGACCACCCTCCTGATTGGCTGCTGGGGGGGAAATATCCAACTGCACTTGACTCCACTGCTGCCACCTATCGTCCCGGGGGAGAACTCACTCCCCAGCAATGATAGCATGTACAGTCAGCACAGCCAAAGCTAGAGCAGAGGCCCCAAATTTAACAATTAGACTAGTTCAGAGGGAACTATTTCTCTGAACTTTCCCCTAAATTTCCAATAGCACCGGCTTTGAACATAGCCAGGCGCTACATACACATAATTGAATAACTCAAGTGAACAATCGCACAATTTTTTGAAGCGAAAATTATCAAATCCTTTTGCAGATCAGCCTTAAACCCAAAACAAAAACAAAACATTTAATATAATGCAGCTTACCAATTTGTTTTATTTTTTAGGCTTTTTCCCTCTGGTGCTCTGGCCAGTAACACACACCTCCTGTAAAAGGGTGCCCCCACTCTGGATGAAGGCGCACAGAGACACCTCTGAACATCAGCATTGTCAGTCTGGGCGGGGGAGAGTGTTGGATGTACTAGCAGATTCAAATATACTAATACATTTAAGCTAAACTCCAGCTAGAAATTTATAAACGGTTACAGCAACAGTTTTTTCCTTCTGGGATAAAGGTTTAACATAAATATATAAAAGATGATCATTTTACACCCCTGTTAATTTGCTGAAAAAACAGTGATATCAGCCCTACCTGATCTCTCCCCTGCGTGACAGAACACCCCAGCCCTTTTGTTATGACAATATTGTTCCTCTGTAGATTCAGTACAGTGAAGGAACATTGTCATCCTTAAACAAGAAGTGTATCACTGGCAGGATGGCAATGTGAAAGTAAAAATAAAGAAAAGAAAAAGAATGCAGCCATCACTTCTAAGGACGGATATGTTATATTATAATAGATTGTAGTTCTTGGGTTTATATACATTTTACTGCAATGGCATCATCATTGAATGCTATTCTTAGCATATCCCATGGGCAAATATATCATTGACTTGTTATATATAAGTAACATTTATAGAAGCAAATAGAATTTCTTGGCACGATATGCTTTTGTAAATAACAGTAAAAATGTCCTACACTATCCACCATCCATAGGGATTTGTTACATGACAGCAATGTATAATGTTTAGCTATGTTCTCCATTTACTGCAATAAACTGCTCCATATTTCTGCATCTCTTTTAGCTCTTTCACAACAAGCTGTCATAGACATTGAAAATACAACGTGCTGGAACTCATGCAGTTGGATGACTGGTCACTTTTGAAATGAAATTTGCAGTCTTCTTGTAATAAGACCATTGTCAGAAGTCAGGGATTAACATCTGCTATAGGAATCATACAGGTGTTTGTGTTCATATATAGTACAGCAAGTGTCTGAGAAGTAACTCTGTGCTTGTTTTATAGTCTGAAACCTTGGACCTGTCATGAAAGTTACTTTGTGGCAATAGCAATAAGAGTTTAGGCATGTCTAAAATTTTGTGATGAGGTGAATATTCTGAAAAAGATGACAAGTTTCTAATTCTCAGTAGGGCAAATTTTCTGCAAGTGTAGTCAAATGTAAACTATACAGGTTATACTCTATACTGCCAAATCAAGTACAAGAACATTGCTAAAAATCTCAAATGGATTGCAGTTTAATGATTTAGTTGGTATAACGTTGTTAAAGGATAACTAAACCCAAGAATAACATGGAATAGATTGCAGCTAACCTGTCCTTATGGGTGGTGGTTGCATACGTTTTAATTTTTCAGGCTGAGTACATTTACTAATTCAGACATGACCTGTTGATTTTGCCAGAAAAAAACAGTGTCTGTTTCATGAGCTGAACTGGAAGCATAAAACAATCATATCTGCCTTCTGTAATCTGTAAACAACATACTTATCCCCTTACCCCCATAAAGTCGAGACAAACAAAGGCAGAACATTTTGAAGTCCAGCCCAGGTGACAACAAAATTAAATAAAGGGGAAAAAAACTGAAAAAAGATAATAAATGCAGTCATATAATGGCTTGGTTGGGGGCAGTAAATTATATTTTTGTTCTTGGGTTTAAAATGTTTTTTTAAAAAAATATTTTCTTTCACATAGTTCCTAATGCCGCGTACACACGGTGTGGGCTTCACATCGTTTTTCGGCTTCTGAAAAACGACAATTTTTTTTTTCGAACATGCTGCATTTTTTAACGTCGTTTTTCGGGTTGTAAAAAATGATCGTGTGTGGGCTAAAATGACGTTTTAAACCCGCACATGCCCAGAAGCGAGTTATGAGACGGGAGCGCTCGTTCAGGTAAAACTACCATTCATAATGGAGTAAGCACATTCATCACGCTGTAACAGACAAAAAAGCCGTTGTACGTTTTGTAGGTCACCGGGCTTTGTTCATCATTTTTCAAAAACAATGGTGTGTGGGCAACATAGTTTTTAATGATGAAGTTGGAAAAACATAGTTTTGCTGAAAAACTTCCTTTTTTTCATGCCGAAAAACGACCGTGTGTACGCGGCATAAGTGTCCCTCTTTCTGCACATTTTCTTATACTTTCAAGTCCAGCGGTGGCTGGTGCTCAAATTTTTTTGGGGCACATACAAACTGAAATTTGTTTGAAAAAAAACCCCATCAATTGCAGCCACTGTGCCCATAAAACGCAGCCACTGTGCCCATCAAATGCCGCCACTGTGCCCATCAAATACCGCCACTGTGCCCATCAAACGCAACCACTGTGCCCATCAAATGCCGCCACTGTGCCCATCAAATACCACCACTGTGCCCATCAAATACCGCCACTGTGCCCATCAAACACCGCCACTGTGCCCATCAAACTTATCCACTGTGCCATCAAATGCTGCCAGGGTGCCCATCAAATGCTGCCAATGTGCCAAATGCTGCCAGTGTGCCCAACCTATGCTGCCAGTGTGCCAAATGCTGCCAGTGTGCCCATTAAATGCTGCCAGGGTGCCCATCAAATGCTGCCAGTGTGTCCATCATATGCTGCCACTGTGCCAAATGCTGCCAGTGTGCCCATCATATGCTGCCAGCCTGCCCCTGTGCCAAATGCTGCCAGTGTCCCCATCAAATGCTGTCAGTGTGACCCCCACCCGCTCGCCGTCTGCCCGGCACTTACCCTGTCTTGGTGGGGCAGCGGGTGATGGCAACGAGGGGGGTCCTTCATGTCCTGCGGGGCCGGGCACTTCTCCACACTGTCCTTATGTCCCATCAGGTGTCCAATAGCGTTGCCTGTTGTTTCAGCCAATCAGGTGACAGGGTAACCAGACCCGTGCACCGATTGGCTGAGAGGCAGGTCAGTGTTAGGGAAGCAATGTATTCAGTTCCCTAACACAAGACTGAGAAATTCATGCAATGCATGAATCTATCTATGTAAGAGAGCAGAAGAGGGGAAGAGCAGGAGAGGGAGGCGACGCCCCTGCACCCTTTATGGACGCACCGCCACTGTTCAAGTCCCAAACAATGTCCTACAGACAGGAGGCAGCAGTAGGTGGAATACAAAGCTATATTTTCTTATTACAGCAAAATGTCCTCCTATAACATAGGTGCCAATATATCTGTAAATTTAGAACAGTGTTTCTCAAACTTTTTTCAGCCAAGGTACCCTTTTAAAATGGAATTCCACCCAGAAATGGAACTTCCGCTGATCTGGTTCCCCCCCCCCCTCCAGGTTCACATTTAGCACCATTCAAGGGGGAGCAGATACCTGTCTAATCCAGGCATTTACTCCCACTTCCGATGAAAGAGATCCGCAGAATCCGCGGCAAACTACGCCATGTCTGGCCCCTCCTCTGTCCCCCTGCTCTCGTCTGGGAGACACACAGGTTCCAGAAGACATCAGGGACCATTCAGAATGAGCAGCGCAACTTACGCATGTGCAGTAGGAAACAGGCTGTGAAGCTGCAAGGCTTCACTTCCTGATTCCCTTACTGAAGATGCCAGTACCTCCACCCAGACCTGAGGGATGGGTCAGCTTCGGGTGAGGACATTGCGGGCACCCTGGAAAAGTAAGTGTCCTTATTTTAAAAGTCTGCAGCTGCAGTATTTGTAGCTGCTCACTTTAATTTTTTTTTTTTTCAGGTGGAACTCTGTTTTAAAGTATGCACAATTTTAAGTCACCCAATTCTAATATGCAAGAAAATAAACAAATAGGTTTAGATAATGCAGATGCAGCCACACATGTAGGACACCCAACATTAGAGATTATCTATTTTTGCAAAGCAATATATCTTTGCACGCTGGTACTAACTATTATTCCAGCATTTCTCTTTTCCCTCAGTTGATGGAGAGGGGCAGGAAAATTTGCAAAAAAGGAAGTTCTTAGATGCTAGATTTTCTCCTTATCAACTGGTAATTGGTCAACACAATATGTATGGATATAATGCTGCAAAATAAAATACCTGTGGCTTTATGTAACAAAAAGACAGGCTTGTTCCATTGTCGACAAATTTTGGTGAGAATGGTGAAATTTTTAGGGATTTTAACAATGCACCACTGAAGATCTCAGAAGGCATCCTGCTCTATAAACACAATAGCTCTATAGGAGAGATTCCCCCCCATCAACACTGCCTGCGTTGATGGGGTATTTGAGTGATTTTCTTTTATGAAAACAGGAGTTGCATAAACTATGGTTGGCTTAATTGTTGAGTGAGTTGTTTACACACTTTTCTACAGCACTTACAATGTAGCAGTTCCAGAACATCACAGGTAAATATAAACGTACATGTAGAAAAGAACAAAGAGATTGTAAGTACAGGGACAATGAGAGGAGTAAAATGCAAAGAAAGCGGAAGAGAGAAAGTGGTGTCAGGGAGATGGAGAATTTCAATTAATCATAGTTTTCCTTTAAAAACATTCAAAATATTAAATAAAAAATACCCTGTTACTTGACTCCATTAATTCAGTATGACCCTGAACCCTTTTTTTTCTGTATCTAAGAACAGCTACAAGCTGCCAATAATGTGACATGGAATAAAGCTCATATACTCCATCAAGATCTCAAAGAGCAATTTACTAAGAAAAGCAAGCTGCTGACATGAGTCAGCTGGAAAAGGTGTAGGCATTATTCAAAGTAGATTTACCTTGTACTGGAAATGACAAGATTGTTTATTCGGATTGTTATGAACAGAGACTGTTATGACTATGTCATAATGTCAGCTCTATTTTTGTACTTTTTCCACTTGACTTACTTTGTCCTTTGCAGAAATGTTGAAAAATGGTAATGCAGAAAATCCTGTATTGTTCTTTGTTTTAAGTTTTCTATAATGCCGCGTACACACGATCGGTTTGTCTGATGAAAACGGTCTGATGGACCGTTTTCATCAGACCAAACCAATCGTGTGTGGGCCCCATCGGTTATTTATCCATCGGTTAAAAAAAATGGAACTTGCTTTAAAATTATCTGATGAATACCTAACCGATAGATAAAAAACGATCGTCTGTAGGCACGTCCATCGGTTAAAAATCCACGCATGCTCAGAATCAAGTCGACGCATGCTTGGAAGCATTGAACTTCATTTTTTTTTCAGCACGTCGTTGTGTTTTACGTCACCGCGTTCTAACATTATCGTTTTTTTAACCGATGGTGTGTAGGCACGACTGACCATCAGTCAGCTTCATCGGATAACTGATGGAAAAATCCATCAGACCGTTTTCATCGGATTGACCGATCGTGTGTACAGGGCATAAGGCTCAGATGGGACTGGTGTCCATAGGTTACTTTTAATTTGAATATCACAAAATATATAATAAAATTATATGTAGATCTTTGTGGAATCCTGGGTTAAGAAAAATTGGATATTGACTATTCTGTTGGTTGAAGATGTGGAACGGGTTAGAAATTTATATTTATGTTTTTGTCTCTTCAATTGTACTTTTTGCTTTCTATTTGTCCCGCTTATAATTGTCACAAGCAGGGGCTTATCTACAAACCACAGAGTCCCGTAACAAAACAATAATGTGGCTAATCCAACGCTCAGGCCTCACACGACCGAGGAACTAAACGGGCGAAACACATCGCTTTGCTCTTCGAGTTCCTTGTTAGGCTGTCGAGGAACTTGGCGAGCCAATTTTCTCCATTCCCGTCGAGAAAAAAGAGAACATGCTCTCTTTTTGGCTCGACGAGTTCCTCGACAGTTTCCTCGTCTAAAAATGTACTCACGACCGGTTTCCCCGGCAAAAAAAAAAAAACAGCAAGTTTCTTGCTGTTTTTTGCCGAGAAACTCGGTCGTGTGTACGAGGCCTCAGTCCTCTCCCCATTAAATCTGTGGCTCGTGTAATTTTTTAACGCTTAATAACAAACATTTTTATCACCAGTAGCCAGTTTTCTAGCACCCACACAATCCTCTTATTTTCACATGTTTTTTTTTTTTTTTTAAATAAAGTTTATTGGTTATAGTGGCTTGTCAGTACAGAAATGTAAACAACTTCAAAATATATACTGTAAAAGAGGATCGTCAGCCTTCACAAAACCCAGTTTTAGAAGTTCAAACCTATTAAGAGTGTCAAGCCTAGCATAACTCCTGATGATCTCAGGCCAGTGGTAAAATATACAGTAAAACCTTGGTTTGAGAGTAACTTGGTTTGAGAGAATTTTGCAAGACAAGCTAAATTTTTAGCTGTCATGTCACAACTGAGTATAAAATAGAAGAGAGGCACCTCTAAATGTAGCAATATGGTTACATTTAATGAAGGTACAACATTTAGAAACTCACATGATTGATGAATAAAACAGGCACATCCAAGTATGCAGGCATCCGGGGGAAAGCTGTCTACATAGACCATCCTGCTCACCGCTATTGATGTCGTCCTATCCACGATGTGCTCCCCAAGTGGTTCAAGCCTCGCTTTCAGATAGCTCTACTGCAGGGTAGTCTTTCTGGTCACGATTGCAGACAGACATCGGTGAGAGCCGGCTGGGCGGGGGATGGTCTATGCAGACAACTTTACCCCAAGTGCCTGCATACTTAGATGTGCCTCTTTTAATCATCAACCACGTGAATTGCTAAATGCTGTACCTTCATTAAATGTAATCATATTGCTACACTTAGAGGAGCCTCTCTTTTCTTCTCTTTTATACGCTCTAGCTCCTGCTGGATTTTGGTTCTAATCCCCTTGTGGAGGCTGCCATTTGTGGGTGGACATTTTATGGTTCACAACCAAATCTCATTGCTATAATCTTTTTATATGAACTATAAACTGAAGGACTTATGAATAAATGGTAGTGGAACGAATAATTTGAGTTTCCGTTATTTCTTATGGGGAAATTCATTTGATATGCAAGTGTTTTGCATTACAAGCATGCTTCTGGAAGGAATTATGCTTGCAATCCAAGGTTTTACTGTCGTGGAGTTGTGGTTTAATAATCCAGCGTCCAGGTCAAGGACTAAAGCAATTCAAAGTAGGGAGCCACGAGAATAGGAGGCAGAATGGGGAGAGAAAAAGGAAAAAGAAAAGTAAGAAAGAAAATAAACAAAAGAAAGAAAAAAGACAGGGGGTGCCCATCAACCTAACATATTTGGCAGTCAAAAGGCTTATTGAATGGATAAAACCCAGCATTCAGTATTAGTCCTGTGTATAGCACAGGCTATTACCCCGGGGCACACTACGTTTTTCAGGCATCCAGGTCAGTACCACCATATACCTTCCTTTGTAATTGGCTTTTTGTGGACCCAGATATCTTCAGCCTCTCTTTATTCATTCTATCTCTAGGTGTTTGCTGCTTTACAGACTTTATTGTCTATTTGGCTGGCTACTAATATAAATAGTATTTGGATGTAATTTCCATACACCTGGTCAAGACTTCATATATTGCTGTTGGTTATTACATACCATGTTGGTCTGCCCCGGAATTTAGGCTTTGCCTAGATCTTTCAGGTACTTATTTTCCCTGCCTTATATATAATATTTTTAACCTAATTCAAGGCATTTTCAGCCATATATTTACCATTTCCTGCTGTAGTCTGTATTGTGTTTAGGTTTTGATCTGGCTCATGCCTTTCTATGTGCCTGTGGTGTCCCCTCCCATGGTTGGTATCATAGGCTCAGTGGATCTTTGTTTCGGGTATGTCTTCACACATCTACTAATTAACCCTCTATTGTCTTTTGATGTCACTCTTTTTTCATTGCTGCAATTTTTTCTGCTTATCAGATCCTGGAGATACTGTGATTACATTTGGATCTCTCTACACTACCCTTTTATACATTTTTTCGGAATACTTTGAGATATTTGGGATGGCTATATTCATTGTGACGCTGTGAGTGATGTTATGATGCATATATAAAATTTTAAAACCATTACAAATTTATGTTGTTGTTTTGTTAATATATTATGTTTCATTTCAGACAATGAAATATATCCTTACATTGTTAAATCTCTTCTGCTCGTCCTAAGGAAGCCCAACGGCGAAACGCGTAGACGATGTACAGAGAATATTGTCCATTTATACTATATATCTTAGATGGTTTTATAATTGTCTTTTGTAAAAATGTCTTATTTTGTAATTAAATAAATTTTTTATATATTCCCGTCTTGCCTCTAAAATCCGACCATCAATTGCCATCTTTTTGAGTAATTGTCCCCTTTTTTTGTCTTCTAAATTTACAAATGTGGCAAATGTGAGTGCCCCCCCCCCCCCTTCCCTTGTTTTGTTCTTTGAGTACCTACTCTGTAAAACAGATATTTGTCTTCTCAATTGTAAGTTTGATTTTATTATTTTATAAAATAAACAGAAACACTACACTATGAGAGTCTTTCTCCCTCTATTGATCCTGGTGGGATACACATGTTACCTACAGTGGCAGCTACATATCTGAGGGTACTAGCTTTTGCGACATCTAGGAGTAGAGAGAAGATTTATCGAGCACCCCCTCACTAGAGCTAAGCGTGCTAGACCCTTATGCTGAAAATCTGGGGGGCCATTTCGTCTGGTGAGTAGGAATACGAGAGGGGTGTGTGCTACACTTCACTGCATGATGTTTTTGTAGCACTTCATTTAATAATATTTGAGCACAGAGCACTTTATATGAAGAAGGTCCATTATGGAGTGAATCATTTTCTCTGGGACACTTTAAGGACTATTTAGAATGGATTTTTGTATTTCATAATTGTTATTTTGAATTGAGTTGTTGTATTTTGGATATATACTCTATGCACTGCAGTTTTTATGTCTTATCTACCAGTCTTTTGATTAAAACCATTTTATGCAAGCTGTGCCCACTTACAAACGAAGCTTCTCTGCATAGAATTCTGCAATACAAAAAAAAAAACCTCACCCACTGAGCACAGGTGGCTGTTTGTGTAAACTGTAAAGATTTAAAAGCTTAGAAAGTATGGCTGAAAAAGGTTACATGGCACAATAAAAACTTCTCCTGTTCCTGCTCATCAATTCTATGGGTATTCCATGTCAAATAAATGTTACAACAATTTACCATTAAAATATACACTGGAAGTGCCAACATTAACACTTCCAATTGTTGGAAAGGATCCAAATAATTTTTCACACCAATATTTAATGTAATCTAAAATGTCTTCACTGCTAGACGTGTGAGCTGTTGCTTTCTTTTCTATATTTGGCAGCAGACGGGAACGAAGAGTAGAACTCCTTGGCCAAAACACTATATTTCTATTTTAACTTTTTCTTTGGGGTTGTGTGTGATAAATGACCTCCATTTGCTTAAGTGGGTAGGGGAGTTTTGATTGTCTTATTATACGTTCTGTGATTCTCTGCTAGCATTGTAGGTAAATCTAAGGAAAACAAATTACACGTCTTTTTTCCCTTTCCGTTGACTAAATGCATTACAATTACTGTAAGTGAAACGTTAAGAGAAAGGGAGAGAGTGGCTGATATGTAATGGGTGTCATGGCAATGATCCAAAAATTTCTGTACATTTTATCCCTCTCTACCTGAAAATTCAAGCATGTTCAAACTGTTGTGCAATTCTTACTTTTTTAACTTCGATGTGTTTGATAAATGTTCTTCCTTCTCCATTAAGGTTTGTTTCCTTTTCCTCTAAATGAATGAATAATGTTTATTTGCATAGTGCAGTATGTCAGGCTTTATGTCCATTACTTATATAAGGCAAAGTTTGTTAATACACTTTGTAGGCTTGAGGCACAATCATACTTATTCATATCTAGAATGGAAACCTAACTGTACAGAAAAGAAGGAACATTTGAACTTCCATGGAATTTAATGTATTTTAAAATACGCTGGCTCTCTCTACAGCTGCAGTCAAATGCCTTGCAAAATCAGTGATTCAAATACAATGATATAGAAAGCACGCTTAACTGCTAAAGCTTTGTGTTCCTTTGGCCACAGAAAAGGATAGCTATGAATAAATCAACCAAAGGGACTCAGGAGAAGAGTGGATGACATATCGACTTGGACTATTTCAGTTTTTATCCTTGTTTTCTTTAGAGATGTGATAAACGAAGCCCTGTGGACATGTGTGGACTTTACTTCTTGATTATGAGCACCACAACTGACAGGATGTGAGTGAAAAAGTATGTAACTTTCCTAATTCAATATGATTAAGTAAAAAAAAAAAAAAAAAACAAGGTTTTAAACAACAACCTATATCTGAAGACTAGAATACATTGGAATTATTTACTAAAGTATAGGAATGGTAAAGATGATAACTTACTGTAGCTCAGTGAATCTGTGTTTACTTTGAATATCCAGTCATCTGCAAGGGAAATAAAAAACAAAAATGTTTTTGCTTACATACAGTTGGATGATTTAAGTGAACACTGATAATTAAGGGTCCATTTATATTTGCGTGTTACAGCAATGTGCAACAATTCAAGTTACATGTGTTGCTGTATTGGGTGCTATTCATTTTGAATGGCACCCCAACCCACTGAAGCAACACACATGCCCTTATGCACATTACAGTTTTTGTGACATGTCTGATTTTTGTGCCGTTTTGGTATGTTGGCAGTATATACGTTATAATGAAATTCATGACATAACTTGTTAATTATAAAGAAAATAGTGGTGGAAACCCTCTATGTGCATGTGAAACACCAGAATGCTGTATCCAACTTATATGGCTTAAAGATTATTAACTGATATATAACTTAAACAAAGTAACTAAGTGTACTGCAAATGTGACAAATAACACATAAACATATATACGTGAATAGGATTGAGCCGAACACCCCCCCGTTCGGTTCGTACCAGAACCTTCCAACGGACCGACCATTCGCGCAAACATTTAGAACCCCATTGACGTCTATGGGACTCGAAAGTTTGAATTCAAAAGTGCTCATTTTAAAGCCTAATATGCATGTTATTGTCGTAAAACGGGTTTGAGAAACCGGGTCTTGCCCCAGGGAACATGTATCAATGAAAAAAAAGTTTTAAAAATGGTTGTTTTTTCTGGAGCAGTGATTTTAATGATACTTAAAGTGAAAACAAAATGAAAAATTCCTTTAAATATCATACCTGCTGGGTATGCCTGTGAAGTGGCACGTGTTTAGAACTGTCCCTGCACAAAATGAGATTACTATAAGAAAAAAGTAATTTAAAACTGCTTGCGGCTTTAATGTAATGTCTGGTCCCTGCAATATGGATGAAAATCATTGAGAAAAATAGCACAGACACACCACATAGCTTTAGGTGCACACTGCAGAGGACAATGGCAGTACACACACCACATAGCTTTAGGTGCACACTGCAGAGGACACGGGCAGTACACACCACGTAGCTTTAGGTGCACACTGCAGAGGACACAGGCAGTACACCACATGAGAATACTGCAGCTAGCACAATCACCTGCCTGCCTGTCAGTAAATTAGGAAGAGCAGATCTAGCTAAACTATACAGTGTATAAATATATATACAACACCTGTGATGCATATATATCCTCTACACACTCTAACTTTAACTGACTAGTCTGCCTGCCTGCTCTATCTACCTACAAAAAATAACACTTGTTGCTTTTAAATGTCCTTATTTCTTCTGAGAAATCCTCACTTCCTGTTCTTCTGTCTGTAACTACACACAGTAATGCGAGGCTTTCTCCCTGGTGTGGAGAAAGCCTCTTGAGGGGGCGAGCAGGAGTGTCAGGACGCCCACTAACACACAGCTCCTTTCTCTATCTGTAAATTAGAGAGTGTCCTGACTTGCTTGCTCGCCCGCTCCCCCCTCAAGAGGCCTTCTCCACACCAGGGCGAAAGCCTCGGATTACTGTGTGTAGTTATAGACAGAAGAACAGGAAGTGATGATTTCTCAGAAGAAATAAGGACATTTAAAAACAAAATCGAAGGATGAGGTAAGTGAAGGAGGACTGCACTAAGGTAAAGGAAGCTATTTAGGGGGAAAAAGAATACCTTTACAACCCCTTTAATTGTAACTAGATTTGAACACTAAGGGATTTATTTACTAAAACTGGACAGTGCAAAATCTGGTGCAGCTGTGTATAGAAACCAATCCAGGCTTTTTTGTCAAAGCTTAATTAACCTGTTGCCGACCGCCCCATGTACATTTATTGTGGGGTGGCGGCTCCTCTGTGCAGAATCCCATACAGGTATGTGATTCTGCACTCCCTGTGGCCCGCACCCGCTGTGAATGGACAAAGCAGGAGCCAATCAGCGGGTCTGGCAGACCTGATGTCCACTGGGACCCGCCTATCGTTCCCGACAGAGGTAGAATGGCGGCCTGCCTATATAAACAAAGGCAGATCGGCGTTCTGTTATTAGGGAAAACAGAGATCCTGTGTTTCTGCTAAGCAGGAACATGGATCTCTGTCTTCCCACGGTAAGAGCAACCCCGCAATGTTAGAAAACACTCCCTAGGAACACATTTAACCCTTTGATAGCCCCTGATGTTACCTCTTCCCCAGCCATTGTCATTAGCAAGCATATTTTTTAGCACTGATCACTGTATTGGTGTCACTGGTCCCCAAAACTGTCACTTAGTGTCCGATTTGTCTGTTACAATGTCGCAGTCCCATTATAAGTCGCTGATCACCACCATTACTAGTAAAATAAATAAAAATTCCATAAAAATATCCCATAGCTAATGTGCAAGATTTTCCTCTCACTTCCTGTTTGGCTATGGGACAGGAAGTGGAGAGAAATCTCTGCAATGAAACACAAATGGCGGGAAAAAAACCTGACAAGGGTTATAAACCTCCCTTGCTCTATCCAAAATGAAAAAAAAAAAAAGTTTTACCTATAGTTTTACTTTAACTATTGGTTTGTATACACATGTATTATTCATTGTTTCTTGCTCATGGGTTCCATTTTTATACAATATTGTATTTCAAGGTTGTTAAAAACAGTTCCCATAATATGCTTGGAATGAAAAAAAAAGCAAGTTAACTAAATATCTTCTATGATTATGTGATACTAATGATAAGTTTACAATATGACCTGACATAAACAGGGATCTATTAATATTGTACTGTACATATTTTCTTGTTATGTTTATTTCCTTTTAACTGCATATATATGTGCAATTTTCAGATGTGTGGTTCTTTGCTTTATTTGTTTTCATTGGCACGATATTGGTTTTATATGACATTATGATGGATTCTTCATAAGGTGACAGACGTCTTGTAACATGGACTGATCATATACTAAAGATATCAAGTTTACTTTTCTAAAATGTGTGGGGCAAGCATTATGTTAATATTCTGGCTACATTTGTAGAAAGCATTTAAAACTGTTAGTTAACACAAGAAGAACATTTCCAAAACCTGTCTGATAATCAATGTGCAAATGATGAGATATGATCTATAGCAGCCAATCAGAGCAATTTTATTTTTATTAGTGAAAGCAAATAGCGGATTAAATCTTAAAGCAGATAGGAAAATACAGATTTTGACTTATTATTGTTATAAAGCAAAGCACAGGAAATTGCACATCAATGCATGGTAAAAACGTGTAAATAAACATCGACAACCATGACTTTCAGTAATTTCACAAGCAGTCCTTTAGCCCCAATAAAATGACTTCACATAGGTGGAGATGATATCATCCATCTGCTGCAGGCAGGAAGAAGCACTTCCTCAGTCTTTTTTTTTAGACTGCATTGTACTGTGCAGCGAGACCAAAGATCGCAGCTGGTGCTCATCTGTGTCTGTAGCCAGGAATTGCACAAGAACCAGGATTTACATGGCTTTCCATCTCTAAGATAACATCCACAAAAGGGTAGTCTTGCTACACCCAACACTGTGTGGTGGAGTTGTTAGAGATGATAATTTTGTATGGAGAGATACTGTATATTAGACTAGTGGGGAACATATCTTTTTGCTTTCTTCCTACCTTGTGTTCACAGTTCTATAGATCCAAAAGTCCTTCCTAGGACTACTTTTTTTACCTGTAGCAGCAACAAATGTACTATCTAATGCCGCTGCTCCTTCGACCCCTCACTTTGTAGCATTTTTTATTTCTTTTGTGATTTACTTAGGGTCTCTTTTTCTTCTTATGTAAAGTGATTGCAAAGTCAGAAGTTTTTTTTTATCTTAATGCATTTTATGCATTAGGATAAAAAGCCTTCTGTGTGCCGCAACCCCCCTTGGCCCCCCTAATATCTCTCTGTCCAACGATGTCCATGACTCTCCCTCTTAGATTGGCTGAGACACAGCAGTGGCTCCATATGCTCCCTCTGCTGTCAATCAGCCAAACGAAGAGAGAGGGACCAGGTTTCCCACAGGTTTTGGTTTTGTTGTGGTTAATGAATTAGGCAGTGAAGGGGTTAAACAGGAAGTAAGCTCCCTTCCTGGACTTTATGGGCCCTGCCTGTCCACACTGTGATATAAATAAAGGGGGAAGGCCGGGTTCCTGAGCCTGCTCCTGGACCAGTTGTAACTAACATGAAACACTAAGTCCCCGTACACACGAGAGGATCGACCGGTTTCAGCGGATTGATCCCCTGGTGTGTACAATCCAGCGGATATTTTTCCGCGGATTTTTTCCCCCGGGGATGGATTTCCAGCGGATCAAAATCTCTTAACATGCTAAGAAATCATCGGGGCGACGGCGCAACGCGTCACCGCGGACGGAATTCCGCTGGGATTTTGATCTCATGGTTAGTACAACCATGAGATCAAAATCCGCCAGAGGATTTATCCGCGGAAACGGTCCGTTTCCGCGGATAAATCCTCTCGTGTGTACTAGGCATAAGAGGGATTGCTGTACCCAGTATTCCGTCGAAAGACACTGGAAGACCAGAGAACTGCCAAGCTTTGGAAGATGCCAGTAATGGACTATCACCTTGATAAAGTACGCCTGGGCAGCTTAGTTCAGCTAGATAGGGTTGTGTAAGCGTTGCTCTGAAATGTATTTATAGTAGTACTTATAGAAATGTACTTATGTAGTAAAGTTGTGTTAACCATTTCTGAACCTGGTCTGAAGTTATTCAAAGGGGTGCATGGTAGAATTTGGCATAGCAAGAGAACTGAGTCTGCAAAGCACAACGGGGTAAAAAGCAAGGCCACTACGTAAAGTTATGGAGCTGCTATGGGTAACCAAGAACTAGTGCAAAGTGTACAGCAGCTGGTCAGAACTCTATGGGCCAGATTCACAGTGAGAGTACGCCGGCGTATCTACTGATACGCCGGCGTACTTTCAAATTACCCGCGTCGTATCTTTAGTTTGAATCCTCAAACCAAGATACAACGGCATCTGGGTTCGATCCGACAGGCGTACGGCTTCGTACGCCTTCGGATCGTAGATGCAATACTTCGGCGTCCGCTGGGTGGAGTTCGCGTCATTTTCTGCGTCAGCAAATGAGCTTTTTCCGACGATCCACGAACGTACGCGCGGCCGTCACATTCTCTTACGTCGCCTCTAGTCGGCTTTTTCCGGCGTATAGTTAAAGCTACTATTTTGCGGCGTATAGATAGACTTGCCATGTTAAGTATGGTCGTCGTTCCCGCGTCGAAATTTGAATTTTTTATTTTTTTTGCATAAGTCGTCCATGAATAGGAATGGACGTAAGTCACGTCTAAGTTAAAAAAATGACGTCGTTGCGACGTCATTTCGTGCAAAGCGCGGCGGGAAATTTTTGAAACGGAGCATGCGCAGTTCAATCGGCGTGGGGACGCGCTTCATTTAAATGAATCACGCCCCCTAATTGCTGATTTGAATTCCGCCGCCAGAAATACACTACGCCGCCGTAACTTACGGCGCAAAATCTTCCTGGATTCGACTTAAAGCCAGGTAAGATACGCCGGCGTAGCGTATCTCTGATACGCTGTGCCTATCTAAATGTATGTGAATCTGCCCCTATCTATCTATCTATTTATCTATCTATCTATCTATCTATCTATCTATCTATCTATCTATCTATCTATCTATCTATCTATCTATCTATCTATCTATCTATCTATCTGTATATCTGTCTGTCTATCAATCTATATAGATAGAAATCTATAAAAAATACTGTAGATAGATGTATCCATTAATCTATTATCTAAAGAAATGGGATATGAAAAATGTGTTTTTATGCCCTGAGTTTAAGTCAATCTACAGGCAAACATTAGGTTTTGCATTATAACTGTGTGCTCATTTATTTTATAATTTTTATTTTTCCCCATTGGATTTTGCCTTCCACTTAAATTCCTGTGGAGGGCTGACAAAGCTGCCAGGCCACTACTAAAATTATAGCAGTGTTGTCACCCTTCACATGGACAAAACACTTATGCCCTGTACACACGATCACTTTTTGTGATGAAAAAAAATGTCATTTTTTATCATGAAAAAAAATTACATTTTTGCAACTTCATCATTAACCACTTAAGCCCCGGACCATATTGCTGCCTAAAGACCCAAGGGGTTTTTACAGTTCGGGACTGCGTCACTTTAACAGACAATTGCGCGGTTGTGTGACGTGGCTCCCAAACAAAATTGGCGTCCTTTTTTCCCCACAAATAGAGCTTTCTTTTGGTGGTATTTGATCACCTCTGCGGTTTTTATTTTTTGCGCTATAAACAAAAATAGAGCGTAAATTTTGAAAAAAATGCAATATTTTTTACTTTTTGCTGTAATAAATATCCCCCAAAAACATATATAATTTTTTTTTTCCTCAATTTAGGCCGATACGTATTCTTCTACCTATTTTTGGTAACAAAAATCGCAATAATCGTTTATCGGTTGGTTTGCGCAAAATTTATAGCGTTTACAAAATAGGGGATAGTTTTTTTTTTTTTTTTTTTTTAATTTTTTTTTACTACTAATGGCGGCGATCAGCGATTTTTTTCATGACTGCGACATTATGGCGGACGCTTCGGACAATTTTTGGGACCATTGTCATTTTCACAGCAAAAAATGCATTTAAATTGCATTCTTTATTGTGAAAATGACAGTTGCAGTTTGGGAGTTAAACACAGGGGGCGCTGTAACATTTAGTGTTCACTTTGTGTGTGTTTACTAGTGTAGGGGGGTGTGGCTGTAGGAATGACATCATCGATCGGGTCTTCCCTATAAAGGGAATCACCCGATCGATGCGCCGCCACAGTGAAGCACGGGGAAGCCGTGTTTACACACGGCTCTCCCCGTTCTTCAGCTCCGGGGAGCGATCGCGACGGAGCGGCTAAAAACAAATAGCCGCGCCGTCGTCCTGGATCGCTCCCCGAGCATACCCGACCTCCGCATGTACAGGGGGGGGTCCCGATCGGACCCCCCACCCACGTCTAGCAGAGGACGTACAGGTACGTACATGTGCCTGTCCGTGCCATTCTGCCGACGTATATGTACATGAGGAGGTCGGGAAGTGGTTAAAAATGATGTTGCCCACACACCATCGTTTTTGAAAAATGATGAACAAAGTGACGGCACTCTAAAGGGGAAGTTCTATTCGCCTTGAGGCTGCTTTTAGCTGATTACTTGTTAGTAAAAGATGATTCGTGCTTTTTTGTCTGTTACAGCGTGATGAATGTGCTTACTCCATTATGAATGGTAGTTTTACCTCCCGTCTCAAAACTTGCTTCTGGGCATGTGCGGGTTTAAAAACGTTGTTTTGCCCACACACTATCATTTTCATTGACACAAAAAATGACATTTTGAAAAACGACACAAAAAATTCGAGCATGTTCGAATTTTTTTTTTGTCATTTTTCAGAAGACATAAAATTACATTTTGCCCACACACGATCATTTTAATTGACATTTTTAAAAATGTCATTTTATTTCATCACAAAAAATGACCGTCTGTACGCGGCATAAAGGGGAAGTTCTATTCGCCTTGAGGCTGCTTTTAGCTGGTTTCTTGTTAGTAAAAGACGATTTGTGCTTTTTTGTCTGTTACAGCATGATGAATGTGCTTACTCCATTATGAATGGTAGTTTTACCTCCCGTCTCAAAACTTGCTTCTGGGCATGTGCGGGTTTAAAACGTCATTTTTTCCCACACACGATCATTTTTTATGACACAAAAAATGACATTTTAAAGAAATTACATAAAAAATTCAAGCATGTTCGAATTTTTTTTTGTCATTTTTCAGAAGACATAAAATTACATTTTGCCCACACACGATCATTTTAAATGATATTTTTAAAAATGTCATTTTATTTCATCACAAAAAGTGATCGTGTGTACAGGGCATAATAGTCCCCACCTTCCAGCTGCAGAGATAGATAGATGTGACTGCAGCAAAATCTTCATACAAATTTGCTTAGCTGCTATTTTTTATTAGAAAAGCATGTATAGACTGTCATCTCTGTTTGCAGTATGTAGTTTTGGTAAAGCTATTGGAGTGATGAGCCTTGACAACTACTGAAGCCAATTTGTTTCAGTTTTCTACAGAGTAGTGAGAAGTGGGAACCCCTATCCTGTTTTAATAGCTGTCTGTACCCTTATTGGGGAGACTCCCCCTTTTTGTCCTGGTGATTATTAATTTGGGGTGAAATCTTTCAATGAAAATGCTTGTATTGGGGTCAACCGTCTATTAGGAAAAAAAATTCTACTTCCTATTGTGTCTACAGAAAGGAGAGACACGGTTGGGGAAGGCAAGAGAACTTTCTTAAATAGGATACAAATGGCAAAAAGGGGTATTAACCATTCACCAGTCTCTCTAAAATGTTGGCTTTAGATATACGTTAAACTTTAAGCTGTCCTTCTGATACCCACCCCGTAAATAAAAAAAACAATCCTGGTGAGCCACAGATTCTTGCTCTGATAATCTCACTTACCAATGGGAATCTGGTTCTAAAAAATGTTTAAGTTGGAAAAATTAACAGAACCTACACGAAACTTCAAATGGATCACAAATTTAGGTATTTAATAAAAATAATAAATTTGCTAGGAAATATTCTGAATACCATACCAGTTAATATGCACACAGTCTTTGCCTTTGTGTTTGAGTATGCAGTTTATAAGCCTATAATAAAACATTTCTGCTTTTACCAAGAGTTCAACATGCTTTTCGCCTAAGGCAACCATGGCTGCCACAAACCTTACAAGGGCTCTGTCACTTCACAGGCAAATGTGTTAATTGGATACATTTCCACAATTACATTTAATCTTCACAGATTTAACTGATTCTCTAATACTAAGGCTTTGTGCGATTCAAACACCTCTCAATCATTCACCAAATTTGAATAAAGCTCTTATATCAGACAGCCTGAACAGAAAGAGACTTGAATGTAAATGCAAGCGGGTTGGCTGCTATTACTAAATTCCATTCTATTTCTGTGTATTGGCATCTTTAAGAGAGGTTAAGGTGTTTTACAGCTTGGTCAACCTGGGAAGTTTTTCTTCACTTTTTTTTTCTTGTGTGAACTGTGCTCAATGTAGGTGGCAGAATTCTTTGAGTGCCTTGTGACCTGAGATTTGCAATTATTCCCCATGATGTTTTATTATTTACCACCTGGTCAAGGCCACCTATATTTTTCACAAAATTTCTCAGTTTAACAGACTGTTATGAAATAGATGTACTGTTGCACAATATAAGAGGAAAAAAACGTTTAAGAGTTATTTAACTGAATATTCTGCATGTTACAATTTTAGCTTTCTTTAATGTTTCTTTATGCATGTCCATATAAGTATTTTATGGAGCATGTCAAAAGGTTACTATGAACTATTCATAATAAAACACCAACTGTTAATAACACTTAGTTGCTGCTAAAAAAGACAAAAAATAAGTGGAAGTAATAACATGATTGTGTACTTTACACTGTGAAACATGCAATGTATAAAAATGTATGTCTTCAGAGTAATTGGTTTTAGTTGCAAAAATCTTCCATGTATATGTTCTGTGGCTGACTTCACTGAAGATGTATTGTTTTTTTTACATGTATTTAATTTTTTTTAACCATTGGTCTTTATTGAAAAATTTTAAATAGATATTACAACAAACAGGATTAGTGTTAGAAGTAGGTGAGATCTCCACATTTACATGCAGTAGTGAATCTAAATATTGTTTTTATGATACAAATTATTACCAATGCCTAATTATCTTATCCTTCTTAGTGTATTTTAGAAATAATGTTGGGACCTGCACTTGTTGAGATAGTGGGCTCCATATTTAAGTGTTTTCCCAAATAACACATGCAATCCAGAACATTTCTATTCACCATTGCTTTATGCAGTATTTAACGCATAATGTAAAATAAAAAAATGTATGCGATAAATAAGTAGTAGTCCCGTCATGCAATATTTAAGGAACTGGCCGCCGCCGCCATCCTTAATGACCAGTAAACAACATGGTTGTTAAGGAGCAGGTGGGTGCCACTTCCTTAACAACCGATGAGTCATTAGCTGTCAGAGGGGTCCACCGCCAAAAAAGAATTGCCGGCAATGAAAAAAAAGAAAAACAAGACAATGTGGAGTTCCCCCCTAACCATACCAGGCACTTCAGGTCTGTTCCCTCCCAAAGCACCTTGTCCCCTTGTTGACTCTTCCCCACAACCCTGGTCGGTGGGGTCCAGGGGGCGGGGGGTTTATGGGAATCTGGAAGTCCCCTTTGACAAGGGGATGGATATTTGGTGTTTTATGGACTTTGATTTATTATCATAATATTTTTTTGTGCTTAAGATTGGGACTGAATATTATTTGCACTAATTGATATTTCACAATATTTTTTAATCATATGTTGTTTGATAATGTTTTGTGCACATTTGTTTATTTGATAAGAATTAGTGACTTCAGGAGTGCAGTCCTATGATTTTCATTGTTATTTTTATTAATTATTAGCGCCTATCTTTTACCCATATCACTAGGAGCATTCACTCTTTGAGGGGAGCAGCTTATTTTATTTACTACTATATATTTTTTCACTTGGCACAGAGTTTTCACCCTTTTATTACATAGAATGATGATAAACTACAGTACATGAAATTATCCATACGCAACATTTTAAAAGCCTTTACAGGTTACCAGTTTAGAGTTACATAGGAGGTCTGGTGCTAAAATTATTGCTACCACTCTGATAATTGCAGCGATATGTCATATGTGTGGTGCGATTGCAGTTAACATATGTGTGTTCACATTTGGGTGTGAGGGGGTAGGGTGCATTACATTTTTGTATTATTTATTTTATTTAAAAAACATTTTACACTGTCCCTGTCCCTTAAATCATGTTTTCGTATCAACTTTGGTGATATCACAAGGGGTGATATCTTTCCTCTGGCATCCAAAACAGCCAATCAAACTGATTTCTGACGTAACCTTTGTTCCTTCCACTCTTTTAAGTGCATCTGATGCCACCGATCACATCAGACAGCAGAAGAGGGTGGCCCTATTCTACCACCTGTACAAGTGTTCAAGCAGCTGTAGAGCCACTCAGATCACTCAGAAGACAATGATATCAGGATCATGGTTGTAGCTACAACCATGGCCCTGGTATAACTACTTCTATTGGGGGCTGTATATACTGGACGAGTACAACGGATTGAAGCTGTAATTTTAACATCTATTTTTATTTTTTTTTGGTACAGAATTTTGGTAACTGAAAATAGTAAGCATGTTGTCAAATGTGACTTGGGAAACTTGCCTGACAATGTGGGAGGAACTGCATCAAATTGTATTGCTTAGCAAACAAATAAGATGTGAGATGAGTTGGCAGAAAGGTATTGAAAGTAGATGCAGTTTCCCAACTGCATAGGTGCCTTGGATGACAAGCACATGAAAATAAAAAATGCTTGATGTGATGATACTTTATGCCTTGTACACATGATCAGGCTTTTGCCCGGCCAAACTCACATCGGAATTCCGACGGAATTCCATTGGAGTAAAAGAGAACATGTTCTCTATCTAAACTCCGATGCAATTCCTCGGAAAAAAGTCAGATGGGGCATACACACGGTCAAAATTTCCAAAATTTCCAAAATTCCGATCGTGTGTGCGGGGCTTTATGCAGAGTTGAAAAATGTATATTATTTATTTATTACCATTTTTTTTATACGGCCCCGAAAATTTACACAGTGCTTTACATATACATATGTATATATATATATATATATATATATATATATATATATATATATATATATATATATATATATATATATATATATATACATACATGTATATTATACATTCATATCAGTCCCTGCCCTCAGGGAGCTTACAACCTAAGGTCCCTAAATTCCATTCATAAATACACATACTATGGCCAATTTATACAGGAGCCAATTAACCTACCAGCATGTCTTTGGAGTATGGGAGGAAACCGGAATAACCAGAGGAATCCCACACAGGCACAGGGAGAACAATTAAATGAAAAACTGTACTTCTCCATCACCTTTCTGTGTTTGGTGAATGACTACCTTCAATTTATTGCCATAGATGTGGGGGGCACACAGCACTCAGAAAGATTCCACCCTCTTTAGGGAGTCCTAAATAGTGTATAGGCCAGTGATGGCGAATCTTTTTGAGCCCGAGTACCCAAACTACTGTACAACACAAAACTAACTTATTTATTTCAAAGTGCCAACACTGCAAATAAGCAAGGCGCACTGTGCCTCTGGTGACACCACTCTGCTGGGTCTGGAAGCTAAAAAACACACACTAATATGGGGGCGCTGTACCAGATAGAGGGCAAATCCATTGAAAGAAAAAGCATTTATTAAAAAAACTTACCACAGGCAAAGGGTAGTTTGCATGGTAAGCCAGGTGCATAGGCAGGTGGAAGAGCAATGTGATAATCAATGGGAGCATGAAGGAAACTTACATGTAAAAAAGTACAAAACCTGCAGGTCAGGTGAAGTGCTGGCTCTAAAACCCTGGATCTTCTGTGGGATGAATGTAGGACTCCAACGGGACCTAGGAGATGGACAAAGCCGGCACCTCCCGGAAGGACCAAGTCTCTGGGTCTCCTGGAAGGTGTTTGGCGAGCCTGAGGGTAACCAAAGGGATGGACGAAGCTGATGCCTACCGGAAACCAGAAGCCAGGAGAGAGGGCTGAAATGCTCTTGGAGTGTGGCGACAGGCGCAATGGCATCAGCGGACAAGCCGACCAGTGATGAGCATGCGCACTGGTAATGGCCTGTCAGTGTGCTTTCTTATGTCAAGCTCTCCCGAGTATAGCTTGCATGCCCACAGAGAAGGCTCTACGTGCCAGCTGTGGCACATGTGCCATAGGTTTGCCATTGCTGGTATAGGCTATACTAGGGACATTTTATTTTAAACCCAACTCCCAGATATAAACAGCTACATCACTCTGATTCCCCCATCGTGCTCATGTAGGCAGCTAGCTATGGGGCTTGAGCTTTCCAGCTGGCTGCTCACTGCACATTTGCAAGCCATGCTGCACTTTCTGAATGGTCCTGCAGTCTTCTGGGACCTGTGATGTGTTCCAGAAGACTGCAGGGAGGGATGGTGAGAGAACTTCTGCTCGGATTGCCTAGGCAATCTGAGCTGAAGTTGGAGTAGGTACCTGTCAAAACGAGTTCTGCTTTAAGGCTGCGGATATGTACTCAATTAAAGGAAACTGTAAAATACCATGCATTGAAACATAGAAGCTCCAATTTAAGAATTCCATCCACTGCTAAAGGAACTTAAAAGTATGGAAACTTGAGTTGAGCTGCACCTTGCAAGCAACCATCATCATACTGTATATCAGTTTTGAGCACTCTATGGTTACAATGGAAGTGGAAATAGATGTTTCTAGATGTCATTGAATACTATAGAAATAGTTGTATCCACAGAATGGTTGGTTTAGATATTGTAAGTTAGCAATGGTTTACAGAGGATTATACAACTGATTTCTAAATTCCCCCCCCTGATATGAATGAAACATGAAAAACTTGTACAAACAAGTTTATTATCCCTCTCACCTGCATTATGTTTTATTAGCCAGAAAAATAAAGCTGATATTAACCAGTGATTTAGTAAAAAGTTAGGTCAACAGAAAAGAAACAAAAAACCTATAGCAACAACAAAACCGAAAAATACAAATAAAAAATTAAAACAAGAAATACACTCATTATAACCAAGAACTTTTCTATTGCTTATGGCAACATGTAATATATTTTCGTGTGACAAAAAGTGTAAAATTAAAATCCTGTACTTGCTCCCAAATTGGAGTGACATTCTAAAGATTTTTTTTTTACTTGCTCTTGTTTCCTGTGTTATATTAAATGTTCTTTTTTTACATTTTAAAATTACTTAAAAAGTATAATGGAACAACATGCAACAGATTACTACTATACCGTAGCATTTTGTAAAAAATATGAATTCTTGTATTTCTTGAACACATTGCAGGTTGGTATCTTTTACTGCATAATCTCATTATTTTTAATAGCCTTTAAAATATAATCACATATTTAATCTCTGACTGCGACCTTCAACAATGGATCATAAAATGGACTCTTTTCTCACCCAGTGCAGTGTATGTATAGGTTCTGTCTAGGAGGAAGTGGAGGCTGGTAAAGGAATTATATAGTAATTGCAACTAAAACACTGAACATTTTTGTAAAGTAGATGTGTTGCCAAATAAAATGTCAGCAAAGCCTGCATATATTTCTTAGCAGCTCCTTTTGAAAAAAATAATATTTTATTCGCTGCTAAAAAATTCACACATACCTACCAGGATTAAACAAATATAAACTGTCAATACACACCTAGATTATGATTTGCTTGCATAATCCAGAGCTGGAGGTACTTGCAGCTTATTTTTTAGTTATTAAAAAACAATTGCCCCAGATAGGATGTTTTTTCAAATTGGTTAAAAAAGTGGATTTTGCCCCCCATTCTTCTCAAACCTGTACTAAGGGAATTATGAAGTCTACAATTGCTGATCCCCTTCTGAAAATGCCAATTGCCTGGCTGTCATGATGATCCAATAGTTTCACTAACTTTAGAAACAAATAAACATAGAAGCATGGTGGCAGAAAAAAGGCCAAGTAGTCAATTGAGTCTGCCCTATCTTTATGCATTGGAATATTTACTTTGATACAGTGCGGATCGAAAGTTTGGGCACCCCAGGTAAAAATTTGTATTAATGTGCATAACAAGCCAAGGAAAGATGGAAAAATCTCCAAAAGGCATCAAATTACAGATTAGACATTCTTATAATATGTAAAAAAAAGTTAGATTTTATTTCCATCATTTACACTTTCAAAATTACAGAAAACAAAAAAATGGCGTCTGCAAAAGTTTGGGAACCCTGCAGAATTTATAGCATGCACTGCCCCCTTTGCAAAGCTGAGACCTGCCAGTGTCATGGATTGTTCTCAATCATCGTCTGGGAAGACCAGGTGATGTCAATCTCAAAGGTTTTAAATGCCCAGACTCATCTGACCTTGCCCCAACAATCAGCACCATGGGTTCTTCTAAGCAGTTGTCTAGAAAACTGAAACTGAAAATAGTTGACGCTCACAAAGCTGGAGAAGGCTATAAGAAGATAGCAAAGCGTTTTCAGATGTCAATATCCTCTGTTCGGAATGTAATTAAGAAATGGCAGTCATTAGGAACAGTGGAAGTTAAAGCAAGATCTGGAAGACCAAGAAAAATATCAGACAGAACAGCTCGCAGGATTGTGAGAAAAGCAATTCAAACCCCACGTTTGACTGCACAATCCCTCCAGAAAGATCTGGCAGACACTGGAGTTGTGGTACACTATTCCACTATAAAGAGATACTTGTACAAATATGGTCTTCATGGAAGAGTCATCAGAAGAAAACCTCTTCTAAGTCCTCACAACAAAAATCAGTGTTTGAACTTTGCAAATGAACATATAGACAAGCCTGATGCATTTTGGAAACAAGTTCTGTGGACCAATGAGGTTAAAATAGAACTTTTTGGCCGAAATGAGCAAAGGTACGTTTGGAGAAGAAAGGGCACATAATTTAAGGAAAAGAACCTCTGTCCAACTGTTAAGCATGGGGGTGGATCAATTATGCTTTGGGGTTGTATTGCAGCCAGTGGCACAGGGAACATTTCACGAGTAGAAGGAAAAATGGATTCAATAAAATTTCAGCAAATTTTGGATGGTAACTTGATGCCATCTGTGAAAAATCTGAAGTTAAAGAGAGGATGGCTTCTACAAATGGATAATGATCCTAAACACACCTCAAAATCCATGAGGGATTACATCAAGAGGCGTAAACTGCAGGTTTTGCCATGGCCTTCACAATCTCCTGACCTCAACATAATTGAAAATCTATGGATAGACCTTAAAAGAGCAGTGCGTGACAGACAGCCCAGAAATCTCAAAGAACTGGAAGACTTTTGTAAGGAAGAATGGGCAAAGATACCTCAAACAAGAATTGAAAGACTCTTGGCTGGCTGCAAAAAGCGTTTACAAGCTGTGATACTTGCCAAAGGGGTCAGTACAAGATATTAACTCTGCAGGGTGCCCAAACTTTTGCAGACATCATTTTTTTGTTTTCTGTAATTTTGAAAGTGTAAATGATGGAAATTAAATCTAACTTTTTTTGACATATTATAAGAATGTCTAATCTGTAATTTGATGCCTTTTGGAGATTTTTCTATCTTTCCTTAGCTTAGTTATGCACATTAATAAAAATATTTACCTGGGGTGCCCAAACTTTCGATCCCCACTGTATACGTTTATTTTTTATTTTTTTGTCTTGTTTTGAGTCACTTACCTGTTACAAGAATGCAGCTCCAAAAAGTAATCTGCTTACTTGTTCCAGGCCAGTGACTGAGGAGTCACTGCAGAAATTGGATCCGCCAATCTAATCATTACAGCCAATTAAATAGTATTTTTTCAGTATGTGTCCTTTAGAAGCTATATTTACTCATTGAACATACTGTAAATTTATGTTTGAGTGATTCTGAAGCAAAGCTTTTGCTTGTCTATTGTGGACAATATAAAAAGAGCACAGAGTTGATAATTTTAATAATATTACTCCCCCCTGTGCAGGTCAAAGAGCGCTCTCTGCTAATAAACACTGGGCTTTCGTGCTATTAGCGAATGTTCATAATTTATACCCTAAAATAATTTATGTTTTCTTGCCACACAAACATACTTACTATGTTATTATGTTATGTTATTTCTTTGTATTATTCGCAGATAATAAGCTGGAATGGAAATTGGTAAGACTCAAAATAAATATAAAAGTTTCAGTAATAATGTCATTTTGACAGCGTTTAATCTTCCAAACCACGATAGCGGGAGATGGGACCATGATTTCATCAGATTTGATAACTGTTTCAGAATTGGGGGATAATTAAGTGAGAATAAGTCCGATAAGGATGATGTGAGATGTATCCCTAAATATGAAATTGATTTGCTATTCCATGTGAAAGGGAGGCCAATTTTTGCAGATCTCAATTCCAATTCTGAAAGGGATATGTTTAGCGCTAAACATCTTTTAGGATTTTTGGATAGACCAGTAAATTCTGCGAATTTACTGAGTATGGGGACGAGATTTGGGCCAGATACTTGGGATGATGAAAGAAATAAGAGGATATCATCCGCAAATAGACAAAGTTTGTGCTGATATCCACCAAGTTCAATACCAGTTATAGTGGGGTCAGATCTAATCTTTTGTGCCAATGGTTCAATGAGTAGGGCAAATAATAAGGGGGATAACGGACATCCTTGACACGTGCCTCTCTCTATGATAAAGGGGTCTGATTTATATCCTGCATACTTAACGTGTGCTTTAGGTTTGTTGTATAAAGCCATAACCCAGTTTGTGAAGTTCAGACCGAAGGCCCATTTCTGCAGGGTATAATTCAGGTAGGGCCACGAGACAGAGGCTTTTTTAATATCCAATGAGAGGAAGCAGGTTGGGATTCTGCGCGTCTTAGCAAAATGAGCAAAGAGGACTGCTCTGCGTACGTTGTCCCCCGCTTGGCGTGAGGGCATGAAGCCGACATGGTCCTTGTGTATGAGAGTGCCGATAATCTTGTTAAGACGAGCTGCTAATATTTTGGCTAATATCTTAATATCTATATTTAGCATGGAGATGGGGCGATAATTTGTGCTAAGGGTGTCATCAGATAACGGTTTTGGAATCATACAAATTGTAGCAAATAGTGATTCTTGTCTAAAAGATTTATTTTGTAGTAAGTCATTAAAAGCTTTTGCTAATAGGGGGGAGATAGTGTCAGTGAAGGTTCGATAGTACAGAGCTGAGAACCCATCTAGACCAGGCCTTTTATTTATTTTTAATGTTTTGATTGCTGCTATCACGTCTTCACCTGTAATGGGTTCTTCTAGTGACTTTTTTTGAGAGTCAGACATCTGGGGAAGATTAATATTTGAAAATAAGGAGTCAGCCACATTTATATTAAGTTTATTTGTCTCTGTATATAATGTTTTAAGGTGAGTACTGAATTTTGTTACAATTTTGAGGGGGTTACTGTATGCGTTGTTGGCCAATTTAAGTCTTATAGGTTTGAAAGATTTATTAATAGATTTCAGCGCTCGTGCTAAGTAAGTACCTGTTTTATTGGATTTCATATAAAATGCATGGTTGGTACTGTGTAAGGATTTGTTGGCAGATTCTGAAAGGAATAGGTCGTATTCAAGACAAGCTTTCTCTAGGGGCACTTTTGCTTTGGGAGTGGGGTTATTTTGAAAATCTATGTACGATGTATTAAACTCAGTTTCTAGATGTCGTGCAAGTGTTATGCGTTCTCTTTTGAGTACCCCTAGTTGTTGTTGGAGTACTCCTCTTAGAACCGGTTTGTGAGCTTCCCAAAGTGTGAGAAAAGGGATTTCAGTATTTGTATTACGTTCTAGGTATTCCGTTAAAGCCTTCTCAAGTGGCAAGCGATATGAAGAATGCTTAAGTAGTACATCTGGCAGGTACCAGGTGCGGTTGTGTGCTTTATGTAAAATAGATACTATTGAGGTAAAGACTGCGTTGTGGTCTGACCAGGGGTTAGGGATAATATTGGAGGCTATCAATTCAGGCACCATACCTATCGTTACAAATATGTGATCTATACGGCTGAATGTTTGGTGTGGGTTTGAGAAATATGTATAGTTTCTTTTCGTTGGGTTGGATTCTATTGAGAAGTTGAGCGAGAGATCTACTGGCTTGATAACGTGGGGGGAGTACAGGGTTTTGTTCAGAAACGGGAGGAGGACATGATTGGAGTCTCCACATAATAGTGAACCCATTTTATGCGAATTAATAACTTGGAAGAGATGTGAAAGGTTAGTGGTTAGGGGCCTAGTATGAAACCACAGTTACGGCTGTGTCCATAATATACCCTGTTAAAATTAGGTAGCTACACTCCGGGTCTTTGATTTCGGAATGCAAAGCAAATTGTGTATTATGGCGTAATTCAATGAGTGTGCCTTGTTGTTTGGTGTTTGGTGGATGCTGAAGCTGTGTATACTTATGGGTATCTGATACTTTTAAAAGTGGAGGCTGGAGTAAAGTGCGTTTCTTGTAGACACACAATATGTGCTTTTTTGGCTTGGAATGATCGGAAAGCTTTCGTGCGGCACATTGAAACCTTGGACATTAAGGGATATAATATCTAAGGGGGCCATGGCAACTGAAACAGCAAACCGCACTTACCAATTGTTCCAGGGTAGTGGCTATCCACACGGATTTAGTTGAAGTTGTTAGGAAAGAAAATCCAGTACAATCTGTCATAAAAAGGGAGTAAAAAACAAAAGAAAAAATTAAAGTCATTAGATTGATATAGACATATGAAGATTTAGAAGTTTCCCATGCCTGGGGTAAAAATTCCCAGACAAGGGGACCAGAAGAAAGCAAGTGGAGGCACATGAAACATCCGTGCACAGGGAATCCCCTTTTTTAAGAAAAAATAAGAAAAATCCATAGCCCACATGTATGAAATTATAGGTCCTGACTATGTATGTTTAGTAGGATCTTGTGTTAAGTGTATTGGATGTTCCTCTGTGTAAGAGGAGATAATAGAGTATAACTTGTGGGGGGGGAGGGGGGGGTGTTAGTCAGGAAGTTTATCAAGTGGGCTGATACTACCAAAAACCTGATATTTCATTAAAGTAATATCACCAAGATCTGTATTAACCAGTGGGACTGTAATTGCTTGATTATTATACGTTTCAGATAATCGGAACAAAATAAACTTAAACTTATAGTTGTAGGAACAATTTTCAACTTTGGTAACTTTATAAAAATACGTATTAGAAAAAGATTGATTAAAAGTTTAACTCCAATAAAGGCCATATAGCCAAAAAGGGTAATGAAAAGAGTCAACAAGCTTATTTTATCTATAACATAAGTTCGCATCAATATTGTATGTGAAAATTGATAAATAAAAATAAAAATTATTAAAAATGAAAATATTGTTAAACAGAGCAATGGAATCATTAATTTGAGCAAGTTCCATTAAAGTTTTATAATAAATGAGGACCAGAATTGCCTCTAAAGTTAGATAGCTTAATACTAGGCCAGAGATTTTTTTGAAAATTATGTAGAGGAGATTAGTTCAGCAATTAATTGCATTGCTGATCTCCCATAAGATGTTATTTAAGCATAAAGAAACAGTTTTGCTAGCTAAATTTCATTTGTTTTATCATTAGCTCATTTCAATTTTATATAAGATTGAGGCAAAATGAGTAAAATAAAAAATAAAAAAACTATTGCAAGATGGAAAGTTTGTTCCATAAGTCTAGGCAATTTTCGTTAAAGTTTTATAAATGTATTGGGGTTAACAATGCCCCCAAGGTTTGGGATGTTTACTGATAGTTCAGAAAGAATGTTAAGGTTTATATGAAGAAGGTTGTTTCAGCGGTTGTTACATTGCTGTTTTCCTACAGGATGCTGCTGGAGACTTATCAGTTAGAGGGGTGTCGTCGTAGAGTTCTGTCAGTCCATGGAGTCATCTTGGCCTTGGGATGAGGGTGCAAATCGTCCTCTTTTGTGTGAATGGGTGTTTCCATTTCTTGCCTCAGACTGAGATGCATTATGTAAAGAAGATGCAGAGGCTGATCTTCTTCGCGTAATCGTTGCTGTAGCCTTCTTATCTATCAAATTGAGGTCCTGGAGAGCTTGTTGGAGCTCTTCAGCTGTTCTCCAAGACATTCTGGTTCCATGGTGTGTGAAATGTAAGACGAATGGGAAACCCCATTGGTATTTGATGTTGTGGCGTTGGAGTTCCATTAACTGTGGCTTCATTGCCCTTCTTTTAGAAATTGTGATAGATCTGCAAAGACCTGATAATTGTGCCCTTGAAAAATTTGATTATTTTGTTCTCTGGCTGCATTTAAAAGTTACTCTTTTGTCCAGTAGAAGTGGAATTTTGCTATTATGTCAGGAGGAGGGCCATCCATTTTTTGGGCATAAGGGCCCTGTGTACTCTGTCCATCTGCAGTCTTTCAATTGATATACCTGGTTGTAATTCTTGGCATAGCGCTTTTATTGTTGCTTGTAGGTCTATTAAAGATTCAGGTATACCTCTGAAGCGCAAGTTAGACCTTCTGGCGCGATTGTCAAAGTCCTCTAATCTGTTCTGGAGTGTGATATTTTAATCTTTCAGATTTTCCATTTCTGACAGGTAATCTTATGTAGTATTTTCTATTTCTTCCACTTTAAGTTCCAGTGCAGCAGTGCGGTGTCCTAATTCTCTGATTTCCTTTGTTAGGTTGGTAGTGATTTGCTCTGAGGTTTGTTTCAGTGCTTTATGAAGCATTTATTCAAATTGTTTTAAAATATTTGAGGGAACCATTGTTTCTTGTGACATGTGTGTGACAGGGAGATTTCAGCCTCTGAGTCAGAGTCTCCTGGGGAGATAGTTTGTAACATTTTAGGCTTGTTCCCCTTCTCCGAGGTGAATTTGCCTGAGGAGACCGGTGCTTTTTTCTGTGAGGTACTCTGCGCCTGTGTGCCGCTATTGGGGCTCTTTTTAGTTTTATTGCAGGCTCCTCCGAGTACCATTTTGTTTCAAAAATGTTCCCCCTCACCTCTTGGATACTTAAGACCTCTATTCTGACAGTTTTGTGTCGGCGGGCTATCTCTATCCAGCGGCTTTCTCCCCCTCACGGAGCAAATCTCTAGTCAGACATGACTGTCCCACTAGCCTCCATGCATGCACCTCGAGATGTATTCATTTGTATAAGGACAGCGCACTGCGGATTATTGTATTATTGTCGTTTATTACACATCCTACCCGGATTGGTGGTTTAGATGCACATTCTCTCGGTGCTTGCAATGTTTCCTCTGACACTCCAAACACATTTTGATAGGATAATTAGCTCCTGTCTAAAATTAACTCTAGTATGATATTCCACTGAGCATGCCCAAGATGCCTACACTGCTATCCGCTCCAACAGCAGATAAAGAGCGTTACGTCCTCATGGAGAAAAGTGTTACAATTTTAAAATGAGAACATATTTTGATGCACAATTGATATTACAAATATCACAATTAGTAGTTAAAACTCCTTTAGTAGTACAACAATATTCTTGAGATTAAATTATTCAGTGTCTGATCAATTTAATTTCCTTTTAAAGAAATATTTTGCAAATTTGTGAAGGTTTCCTCTTATGATAAAGATATTTTTTTTATACAATTGTAAGTGAAAACAATTTTATAATCTGTAATCATTTTTGAGTTTGCAGATCATTATATATTATATTTTTTCTTCTCATATTAACAGTAAATAAGCAAAAGTCACATTTAGTAGCTCAGTAGGCCAAATATATTACTGTTCCATGCTACATTTTGGGGATCTGGCCTTATTTCAATATTGGAACAATGTACTGTGCTCTATGCTGTGATTCACTTGACAGGCCAAGACAAACTGTTTCCTTTATACTTGGATCTCTATATAATTGTTGGCACTGAAATTTCCATGAAATGCTATTTCACTTAAAATTGCAATAAATTTATAAACTGTTGTACACTGAAGAAATGATCCCCAAGGAAATGAGCCTAAACCTATAACATTTTCATTAACAATCTGTTTTAAATTTACTACATGGAATTTGATTATACATGATAAAATAACTGAAAAGTATATAACCGTGTTACAGTTAAAGTATCAGTTTCCTGTGGTGGCTTAAAGAATTCTGCTTTGTAGGGCAATACATCATAAATATTATGATGATTATGGGATTAAAAAGCATGAACCTGGATATGTATCCCGCTTCCTACCACCTACCTGAATGTGACATTGACATTCGCACTCAGCTTTTTATCCTATCTCCTTTGGCTCAATTTAGATGTTAAATGCACCACAGTTATGCCAAGAAACTAGGATTGGAATTTTAGTACTCATTTTTTTGGCCATATAATATAAAAAATATTTTCCTACAAGGCTTTGCACTTGAAATGTCATAGCCTGATTACTAATCATAGAACACCACCGGGAGCTCCATGATGATATTTCTACTATTGCTATAGTACTTCCAGCAGACCAGGGCAACAATTGATTCTTTCATTTTTACCAGGAAGATCTTAACTTCAGGCACGTTACTGATGTATGTTTTTGGCAATTAAAAAAAGAAGAATTTATTAATGGCTTTTGGAACTCCTGAAGTAAATGGCAGAACTACAAATGACTGCCATTTATTTAGTTAGAACACTGATATTTCCAAATTTCACTATAAAATTTAGATTCTTTTCCACGAGTGTCCTTTTATGCCTGGATAATTGTATAAAATTAAAACTTTTAGTGCTAACATGAAATACATGTTTAGTACTAAAATGAAAAAAGCTTCACAGTTTAAAAAAGTTTTTTTTCCAGCTCATTGCCAGTCTGTTTTTTTAATGATCCTTTTTAAACTAAAACTTATTGATGTGGTTCAAACCCAACCCAACATTTTTATAGTTTGTTTCATGATTTTATCATTAGCACTGTAAAGATGTAGGAGCAGGCAAGACAGTCAAGATGACAATTAATGGGTGCTGCTTGATTTTAGGTCATCATCAAGGTCAGCATGATTAAAAAAATACTCCACTTAAAGTGGAGGTCCGCCAAAATTTATTTTTTTAAAAGCCAGCAGCTACAAATACTGCAGCTGCTGACTTTTAAAATAAGGACACTTGCGTGTCCAGCGCGCCCGCAATGTCAGCACCCGAGGCTGACGTGTGTCTCGGTCCTTGGATGCTGCCGCCGCCATCTTCGCTAAGGGAATCAGGAAATGAAGCCTTGTTTCCATCGATGAGTGGCCCTGTTGGCACTGCTCTGCCGAACATCCTACATTCGGGCAGTTCAACCTTCAAACAATGTTGAAAGCACTGAGTCCACTGGTCAAGCTCTCTGTTGGTAGCCCTCCTCAACCTTATTAAAAAGCAATATATATAAATATTAAAAATCAATATATACTCTATCTCTTCCTCTTCCTTTATACCATTTTCCCCTACTTATCCTTGCCTCTTTTTTTATCTTGTCCCTTTCTTTTGTTATTTGATATTCTCTCTATCTTTGGCTCACATCCTTTGGCCTCCTCAGGAGACACATTAATTAGTTAGTCACCTAAGTAGCTCTCTATTTCTACCAACTGTAAGAAATTAACTCAGCAGCGGGTTGTACTTGACTCTTTAGATGAATCCATGGATTGGACCCAGAGACCCGCCTATCTATAGGAATGCATAGACCTTCTGATCAGGTCTGTCTGTCAGTTCTTTAGGTGGACCAGATTGGAAGGTCCTGTCCATGTGAAAGGGGCTTTATAGAGTTCGGAGTACTCCGACCCTGTTTAGCTGGGCTTGTTAACCCCTCAGTGAGCAAAGCAAGCTCACTACACATCACAAAAAAACAAAAAGAAAAACAGTCTGTATACTGCTTGAACCTGCAACAAACATATCTCCATCCTGGACACAACCAAAAGTTTTTCCTGTCTTCCTGTTACACAACAAATATGAAAATTGTGTGATGATATCAACCCAACTCTTAAACTGTTGTTTTAACATCTATATGATTATTGCACTATTTTATTACTGTCATATTTTTGCTTTATAATGTATTCTCCATCATATATTGAGTTAAAGAGTGATACTTATATTCCATGTGTCTGTATCAAAGGACTTACCCTGTCTTGTTTTCCACTGTATTGAACAAAACATCTTCTAGAAATATATTATTAAAAAAAGAAAATATATATATATATATATATATATATATATATATATATACATATATAATGTATTACCTGTATTACCTTCCCCTGTAAGGCCTTGTACACACGATAGGATAGCCAGAGGACAACGGTCTGAAGGACCGTTTTCATCGGTCCAAACCGATCGTGTGTGGGCCCCATAGGTTATTTAACCTTCGGTTAGAAAAAAAGGAACTTGCTTTAAAATTTAACCGATGGACGCCTAACCGATAGGTCAAAACCGATCATTAGTATGCAAAAGCATCGGTTAAAAGCCCGTGCATGCTCAGAATCAAGTCGACGCATTCTTGGAAGCATTGAACTTCGTTTTTTTCAGCACGTCGTTATGTTTTACGTCACCGCGTTCTGACACGATTGGTTATTTAACCTATGGTGTGTAGGCGTGACGGACCATCAGTCAGCTTCATCGGTTAACCTAAGACAATGGTCCTTTAGACCGTTGTCCTCTGGCTATTCTATCGTGTGTATGAGGCCTAATACTTGTTACCTTTGTACAGCACCCTGGGCAGCACAGTGGCATGGTGGTTAAAACGTATGCCTTGCAGCAATGTGGTCCTTGGTGTGAATCTTGGCCAGTGCATGGACTGCACAGAGCTGTCATGTTTTCCATGTGCTTGTGTGGGTTTCCTTTTGTGAAGAAGAAAGAAATGCCATTACAGACACTTATGAAGAAGCAGGTGTATGGTACAGGATGCCCATCTCTCTAATGTTAATGGTGTGTAAACTGGTGCATTTTATGCCATTCATATATGATCACCAATAGTTAGGAGGTATAAACAGGGCTGAACTTATTAGGCAAGTGCCAATAAGTAATATTTTGCTATGAGATCAAGGAAGCACCATTACAGTGACTCATGAGGAGGAGGATGTGCGTTACAGAATTAATTGTGTGTAAAGAGGTAAATTATCTGACCACTAATTTTGCTATGAGATCTTTGTTTACTAGTTACATTCTTATTTAGCTCTGCAGCACTTTCTGTCCTGGAATCACTTCTAACTGTACCGACAATGACCCATACTGGTCAAATTTTTCCGTGCTCTAAGGCCCCGTACACACGACCAAACATGTATGCTGAAACTGGTCCGCGGACCAGTTTCAGCATACATGTTCAGTCGTGTGTAGGCGCGAGCGGGCCGAATTCCAGCAAACATTTGCCCGCCGGGCCTTTTCCCAGCAGACAAATATTCCTGGACGTGTTTTAAAACCGTCCGCTGGAATCCTGCCCGCTCGGACATGTACGGTCGTCAGTACAGACCTACCGTACATGTCCGAGTGCCCGCCGTCCCTCGCATGCGTCGAATGACTTAGACGCATGCGTGGAAGCCTTTAAATGGCAGGCCCGCGTGTACCGGGCCTTAGACAGTGCCTTGAAAATGTATCCATACCGCATGACATTTTCCACAATTTGTCATGTTACAATCAAAAATATAAATTTGACAAGGAAGAAAAAACTGCGCTAGTCAAATAATAACATTCAGAAAGAGTACTCAAGAAGTTAAAAAACAGATTGAGTATAGAGGGAGGCAGCAGCTAGCATGCAATGCACAAACAATATAGACAACAAGGGGTTAAAGCTGCGCCAATGCACTGAAACTAAAAGTTGTTAAACATATTTGTACAGTCCTCAGGGTACACTTTTCACTGTGCACCCAGATTGATCGAATCTTGTACGGTATGTTCCTAATCACCACCGTGACAGACGCGAGTAGAGGAGAGCTGATCGGTGGCTCTCCTGACAGGGGGGGTTCGCACTGATTGTTTATCAGCGCAGCCCCCCCTCGGATCCCCACACTGGACCACCAGGGAGTGCCCCCCAGTGCTCAATAGAGCACATATAGATATAAAAAAAACAGTAAAAAAAAAAATGAGATTGATGCCAATCAGTGCCCACAAATGGGCACTGACTGGCAACATGGGCACTGACTGTGCCCAGCAATGCCATAAGTACCACCCCTCAGTGTCACCCAGTGTCCATCAGTGCCACCCAGTGTCCATCAGTGCCACCTCTTAGTGCCCATCTATGCCCAGTGCCCACCTATCAGTGCCCACCTATCAGTGCCCATCTGTGCCACCCATAAGTGCCCATAAGTGCCGCCCATGAGTGCCCATCAGTGCCGCCAAAGAGTGCCCATTGCGCCTATGAGTGCCCATCAGTGCCGCCTATGAGTTCCCATCAGTGCCGCCTATGAGTGCCCATCAGTGCCGCCTATGAGTGCCCATCAGTGCCGCCTATCGGTGCCCATCAGTGCCACCTCATAGGTGCCTATCAGTGCCACGTCATCGGTGCCCACCAGTGCCACCTCATCGGTGCCCACCAGTTCCGCCATATCAGTGCCCATAATTGAAGAAGAAAACTTACTTATTTACAGAAAAAAAATAAAAACGTAATTTTTTTCAAAAATGTTGGTCTTTTTTTAGTTGCGCAAAAAAAAAAAACGCAGAGGTGATCAAGTACCACCAAAACAAAGCTCTATTTGTGGGAACAAAATGATAAAAATTTCATTTGAGTACAGTGTAGCACGACCGCGCAATTGTCATTCAAATTGCGACAGTGCTGAAAAATGAAAATTGGCTTGGGCGGGAAGGTGCGTAAGTGCATAGTATGGAAGTGGTTAAAGGAAAAAAGCCTGAAAAAAAAATAATGTAGAAAATCTAAAAGTTTGTTACTTTTTTAGACAATTTGCATTTTTGAGTAAATAAAATGTACGTTATTGGGTTTGTTTGTGTGACGTGAATTTTTGGACCTTGGGCATTCTACACATGCCTGAGAAAATGTCATTGTTGTACACAAGGTGTGTTTTATATGTCCTGTCCTTCTGCCCCACTGCAGCTCCCCACCTTGCATTTTTTGGCAATTCCCAGCTGTCAAAATTACAGACTGAATACTGTTGAGCAGACAGCACCACACAAGAATCAAAATTCAGCCAGTTCAGCAGGGACAAGAAAAAATTTGCTACATGTGTACTGGGCTCTACTTTACCCTAATCATCCTTAATTGCATCTTCGCCATCTCCAATAAAGCTATTATTTACCTACAGATTTTCTTGTGTCTTTCTGTTTTCTAACCATTATTATTTTTTTAGTATGGCATAGAGAACACAAAACTGAAAAAAGCCTTTATTTCATTTGTAAATACATTTCATTTTGCAAATAACATGCTTTTTACAAGCAATATCATTTTAGTGTCATTTTAAACAGGCCACATTATTGAATAAACTGCACACTTTTTATAAAGACTGTACAAAACAAATACATTTTTTTATATATTTTTTTTTCTATGAATTGCAAAAAATATACTTTTAAAGGCAATATAAGCAAATAAAAACTTAAAAAAAGATATATGTATTACTTTATCTTGAGAATAAAACACGTTTTTACAGAACAGACAGGCCCATAGCAGAAATGTAAGTTAGTTACTCTGAACCATAGGAGGTGTACAGGTGTGAGAGCTAAGGTGGTAAATACATCTATTAACAAAATAGGTACAGTGTGGGTAATGGAAAAAGAAGATACTATAAGAACAAATAAATCCCTAGTTCAAGACTATAACTTAAAAGGGATCAGGAAATGACAAACAAAATGTATAAAGGAAATAGAAGTATACAAGATTTGGTTATACTAAAAATATATTGTGATATTGTTGTCTAATACTTAGAGCTTCTTTAGTTGAACAATAAGAACACTACATTCTTCACTTTGTTATACAGTTTCCTTTGGTCTTTTATTGGTATATATATTGAAAGTTAAAGGAAATGCATTAATGAGAGCTACAGATGGGTTGTTTAAGAGCAGGCACATGATAATGCTTAAATTGCCCAGGGCAAAGAGTTTTAATAAGACAGGAATTGGAATCAAAGGGATACCTGCTTTATAGAGGTGTAAGTTGGGCCTCACATTAACAAAATATATACAGTGTCATTAAAAATGCATTTAATCCTAGGAGCCTTTATAACATATTGTAATATCGACAAAAACATGTGAAATAAATGATTTTGTTTATTTACAGTTATCTTATTCTATTACACTTCTAGTAAATTAATTTTAAGAGATCTCAAGCAAATAACTTAAGAAAAAAGTGGGAAGTAGTCCTGCCTTTTCAACTACTAAGATAAAACGTTAAATTAGAGAATGTTTCGTTTTACTGATTTAGGTCAATCATAGGACTGACACTGTATGCTCTAAAGCCTCGTACACACGATTAGTCCATGCGATGAGAACCTATGGGGCCCACACACGATCGTTTTTGGCCGATGAAAACGGTCCATCAGACCGTTGTCCTCTGGTTAACCTATCGTGTGTACGAGGCCTAACAGCCAAGCTGAAGACTAAAACAAAGGGCCAGATTCACAGAAGAAATACACCGGAGTATCTACTGATACTCCGGCGTATTTTCAAATTTTCCGCGTCGTATCTTAATTTGTGATTCACAAACAAGATACGACGGCTTTTGGCTAAGATCCGACAGGCTTACGGCTTCGTACGCCTTCGGATCTTAGGCTGCAATACTTCGGCCACCGATGGGTGGAGTTTGCGTTGTTTTCCAGCGTCGGGTATGCAAATGAGCTTTTACGGCGATCCACGAAGGTTTTCACGTTCGTTACGTCGTCGCTAGTCATTTTTTCGCGTCGCAAAGTTACGGCTGCTTTAACATGGCTTAAATTTAGACGAGCCATGTTAAAGTATGGCCGTCGTTCCCGCGTCGAATTTCAATTTTTTTTGCGTAAGACGTCCGGGAATATGAAAGTACGTTATGCACGTCGCCGTCCAAAAAAATGACGTCACTTCGCGCAAAGCACGGCATTAATTTCAAAACGGAGCATGCGCAGTACGTCCCGCGCGGGAGCGCGCCTAATTTAAATGGTACACGCCCCATTTGAATTAGGCGGGCTTGCGCCGGACGCCTTTACGTTTCACCGCCGTAAGTTTACACGCAAGTGCTTGGTGAATCAGGCACTTGCGCTGAAAACTTGCGGCGGTGTAACGTATACACGATACGTTACACCGCCGCAGTTATATGTGAATCTGGCCCACACAGTGCAATTTATGTAATTGCATGTCATTATCAGAAATGGAACCAAATATTGAAAAGTAAATATCTTGTATACAATATTCTTTTGGAATTAGAATTTATTTTTCACTCAAAGGAAAAATGTAGACTTTAAAAAAGTAGAGGAGACACGGCATATGAGTTGATCTGAAATGATCCAAATAATACAGGGATATTAGTAACTCTTGGATCAGATGTCCTGTAAACAATATGCTTATTGGAGGTGTACATAGACAGGTACCTACAGAGGGACTGCTTAGAGCATCATCAAAGGTAGCTAGCTATGAGCCATATGTAACTTCCAATCATCTACTTGGAAAGCACTGTTTTGGAGCAAGTGAAATGTCAGATGGAAGGATAAATGAGCGACCCTTTCTTGATCTGCTCTAGTAATTTGTGAAAGGGAAAGCTGGGTCACAACACAATCCACTGCAAACTTGTCAGTTCTCACCTTTCCATACTACATGGGTGGATGAACTTTTTAAAAACCTTCAATTTCCAGTCTGGTAAAAATTAGCAAATCTTTTGCAAAACTAATTTTACATTCATCTCTGTTCGGCAGCTTATTATGCTATTTATTTTTTTCATTAGAAACCCAGTTTTTGCTATAAAGGTTAAGCAGAAAAACAACAGGCTTAAGCTGGTCATACACTATTAGATGCCATGGACAGTGTACCCTGCTGGGCTTTTACGTTCTGACAGCCACCACCCATGTCTGTCAAAATACCTGAACAGTGGTGGTATATGATTAGATGCAGCTTATTTTTTACCCAGCTACTTTGATACTTTTAAGGATATCAGGCAGCAGGGCGCTGACAGGACTACCCACCAGGTTCTTCAAGAACTTGACAAAATTGGCACAGTGCATGCCCAGCTTCAAGCTATGAAAATACAGTAACTGCAATCCCCGATAGCTTTCAGAGGAAATGGTAGTGAGGCAGATGGTTCATGACTTCTAAAGGGAAAACCCTTAAATCAGAAGCACCAATGGTCATAGAATGGTCATATGACAAATCATTGGTCATGCCATAAAAACTTTTGCCTAAAACTGACCATAAATTATACAATATGATTGTACAATCTCCTTTAGATATACCAGTAATATAAACTATGTAGTGCAATAGCCTGTCTGATTTTAAACAAATTAAATTGATTGTTTTGATGTTATGTCTTTTCTGCAACAAGACAAACTTACCTGCTTGTTTGCAACCTTCCATTAAAGTGCAGTTCTACACAAAAATTGAACTTCTGCTTTTCAGAACCCTCCCCCCCTCCGGTGTCACATTTGGCACCTTTCAGGGGGGAGGGGGGTACAGATACCTGTATAATACTGGTATTTGCACCCACTTCTAGGGAGAGACTCCCATGGGAGTCCCTCCACTTCCCGTCCCCCCGCTGCCTTCTGGGAAACACACTGGTCCCAGGAGACAGCGGGGACCACTGGGAAAGCACTGTGCTACTCGTGCATGCGCAGTAGGGAACCGGGCAGTGAAGCCGCAGGGCTTCACTTCCTGATTCCCTCACTGAGGATGGCAGCAGGGGCAGCAGAGAGACGAGCGATTGCTCGTCTTCTGCTGCTGACATCGCGGACGCGCTGGATACAGGCCCGTCGGAACAGGACAGGCAAAGCAAGCAACTGCTGGGGGCCCCCGAGCTGGCCAGGGGCCCCCAGCAGCCACTTGCTATAAGTGCTGCAGCCTGTAGCGTTAGGCTGACCAGACGTCCCCGGAGGAAGTTTGTCCCCGCTTTGCAGGGTCGGCGAAGTCCGGTCACTGACAGATCGAGAGAACAGACTGATTCTCCCATCCGTAGGACAGGAGAATCAGTCTGCACATTATGGGCAAGTGGCTGCAGCTGAGTGGAGTGAGTGTCTCTGACACTCCTCTCACACAGCCCAGCGAGTTCACTCCCCCCTCCCTGCATTGAACATGAGACACCACAGCTCCTCCTCCTCCTGTCTCCTCCTGTCTCACCTATCACGATGTACAGCTATGTGCAGGAGAGAGAGGGAGAGATGTGCGCGGGAGATATGAAGAACTGCAGTCCTGGCTGCTACACATTCCAAGCTGTGTGTATGATGTCTGAGCCACCAGCTTCCAGCCTCGTCCATCCAATGAGTGAGCTCTGCATTTACACTTTACACTTACATTTACACTTTTTTCAGTGAACTGTACTTTTCACTCTGCATTTACACATTTACACTTTGTTTAGTGAACTGTCCCTATCTACTTCCCTCCTCTATCTATCACCCCCCTTGTTGTTCCATTTAGAACTTTTATGCAGCAAATTTTTTTTTTTTTTTTTTTTTTAATCAGTACACCAGTAAAAATATATATATGATCCAGTTCCCTCCAAGTGGATGGGAGAATTCTCCCACTTTGCACCAATGGCTGAACAATCAGGGTTTCGGTCCTACCCCTGTAATTGACAGCGCTGGTCTCTGTCTCTATGGCAGAACAATTAGGACACAGTGCTGGTTATGTTATGGGGCTGATAGGCACATGTGCAAGCGCAAGTACAATTGGCTATAGACAGGCTATGTCTGTGTTAAGGATGAGCTCTGGCGTGTTCGCATAGAACACGTGCAGTGCCCGCCAGGAAGTGTGCACGGCGCTGTGCTAATCACAGCCAGGGAGACATTGTCCCGATGCTCGGCTGCAGGGATCGTGAAATGTCTTCCTGGCTGTTATTAGCGCAGCGCATGCTCACTTCCTAGCGGGCTCTGCACGTGTTCTATGTGAACACGCCAGAGCTTAGCCTTAGTCTGTGTACTGTTGGGAACATTTCCATTTACTTCCTGTCACAAGGATGCAACAGGAAGTGAAAGGAACTCATAAAGTGAGGGAAATTCCCCTCTAGGGGCTCATTCGCATGTGCAGTATCCCGTGAAAAGCAATCCACTTTGAATCTTTCTTCATAGGGTATTTGGCAGGTGGCGAAGTGTTATGTCACTTTCTCACTGCTTGATTTAACCCCGTAAATGCCGCACTAGTGTGCTGCAATCACATGCATTGCATTCGGTTGTGGGGCAGTTGCGGCACTCCCCCTTAGACTTGCATTGGTTGGTAACGCCCACCTAATGTGACATGCTATTTAATTTTTGCCATGGCATTGGTACAGCTCTGAGCAGACAGACTAGCAGGCTCAAGGGCCTGGTTTTACCATCCCCCAGCTGCACATGTGAATCAAGCCTTAAGCCCCTTTCACATGGGTCCAGAGAAGAGCAGGCAGATGACATATTTGTGACCGCTTAGTATCTATGCTGTGGTTCTTGTAGGCTTTGCGTGCGGGGAGGGTTGGGGGGCCTCCATGTCCAATTTGCTTGGGGCCCCCAAATTCCTTCAAACGGCCCTGGCTGGATAGGTAAGTGTCCATTTATTAAAAGTATTTGTAGCTGCTGAATTTTAATATATTTTTTTCGCGGGGCTTTAAATGAAGGATCTAATGGTCGCATCGCTTCAGGGTGAGTTTTTCTAACTTTGGTTAAGCTTTAAGGTAAACCTGGGAAAGTTTACAAAACTGGAGTTTGTTGTGTTGTTGCAAATTGTTATAATTTTGTTTGTTTAGTAATATTGGGAGCATTTGACATTATTACATTTTATTATTTATACCATGTTTTATTTATTTCTAAAATAAAGTCTCTTTTTTTCATATGGGTTATGTTCCCATGGTCAAGTTACGCATGTATTATACATTGCACTTACATACTGCACTTTGCAAATTGCAATTTTGAAAGAAGTTTGTTTTTAAGGTGCAGTGTAAGAAACGTTGTAACTAGTAGTGAACTGCAAATGTGAAAAAAAAAATCCTCAGCAGTATAAAATATTGCCTGTATTCTATATTTCTTGTGAGAAAAATTTCTGAACTTAGATTTTTCCCCCTTTTTTATTACATGTGATAATATCTTCATCAAAATAATAGCAACAAGTGCACTTGGAAGTGCAGTCGCTGTAAATCTGAGGGGTACATCTGAAATGAGGGGAAGCTCTGCTGATTTTATTATCCAATCATGTGCAAGCTAAAATGCACCTTCAGTGCAATTTCAAGTGCACAAATGGATTTGCCTAAATAACCCCCACAGTGTTTACCTGTGTTTAATAAAGTATAAGTATATGTGTTCCCATTTTTTAGGATTCCCCTTTGATAGATAGCAATAAAATATTTTTATGTAGTAGAATGTGGATAATTTAGAACTCTTTTTTCTGTCTGTATGTGTTCTAATGAGAAAATGTTTGTTTGCTGTCCCAGTTTCAGATGGCACATGAAGGGATGGATATAAAAAAAAAACTGACAGTTCTGACTCTCTCACTCAAAAACAAAAATTGCTTGGAATTTTACTTTAACCACTTACAGACCGTAGGCCGTCATATGACGTCCTCGGACATACAATTATATAGATCAGACCAAAATGAGGTACAAATGAAGAAGAAAGAGGAAGAGAGGGACTTTGTTCCAAATTAGGGACAGTCCCTCGAAATCAGGAACAGTTGGGAGTTATATCCTTGGCTTGCAGTGGTTATACTGGCATGATGCCTACAGCTACACATCAACACAACTATCACAATCTTCAGATGGTGATTCCCTGTAAGGCAGAAGTGAACAGCCATTTGATTGTTTATGCAGGCAGTAGAAGCCCCCCCCCCCCCACACTGCTGCCTTTCCTGGGTTCTCCCGGGCTCCCCTGTCCGATTACAGAGCCCCGGAGCACCACGGCTGGTGTTGAGGGTGGCACAGCACAGAAAGAGAGGAACTGACTTTGTTCCTCCTTCTCTGTAACCTGAGAGATGAGAAATGAGTCACTTCCAGTTCCGTCTCTCTGTTTACCTGGCCATTAGCAACCAGGAAAGCAGCCAATCAGACCAATCTGTGTCTGATCGGCTGCATTGGAATCCAGAGGAGATATTTGTAGTCTAATAGACCCAGATCTCTCCATAAGGAGCACCTGTCACAGCCCATGCTGTCACAAGTTTTGTTGTTCATTCCTTGTGATCGCAATAAAGTTAATACAAAAAATTAACAAAAGATAAAATAAATAATACAAATATTAAAAAGAAAAAAAATTAAAGCACCCCCGTCCCCCGTGCTTATGTGAACGCATATGTAAGTCCCACACACATATGTAAACGGTGATCACAATACAAATGTGAAGTATCATCATGAAAGTCAAAGTAAGAGCAAAAACTTTAGTGCCAGACCTCCTCTGTAACTCTAAACTGATAACCTGTAAAAAATGTTGCCTATGGAGAATTTAAAGTACTATAGTTTGGCACCATTCTATGGGCATATGCAATTTTAAAGCATGACATGTTAGGTATCTATTTACTCTGCAAAATACCATATTTTACATTTTTAGCAAACACATGGGTATTATATTGTGTTTGTGTGCAATGAAATTCATTAAATTCCATGTGACATAAAAATTAGCAAAACCCATGGTTTTATTCTATAGTGTCTCTGCTGAAAATATATTCATAATATGTTTGAAGATCTCCTGAGGAAGTCATGTGATTGTGACGATACACGTGGAGCTGAGGTGGATCATGTTATTGACAGCAGATACCAGGAGTGACTCAAGAGCCGCGGCACCACTCTCACAGTTTACTTTTGTTCGAAATAAGGGTAATTTTTACTTAAATAAAGCAGTTTTAAGTTTTACTACACCATGAGGGGTCCCTGTGTCTTGTGAGTTTGGTTGCAGAGCGGAGTACAACTTGAGGCTGATCTCTTAAAGGGGCCACACACCTTTTTATCTATGATGATCTATGCGCCACCATTCACCATCCCTAAGTGCTTAAGGAGGAGTATCGCCAACATTAGCAATGGAGAGTGAGCAAGATTGATTCCCACAAGGGAAGGCGATTGAGACCTGCTTTTACACAGGTCCACCTCGGAGGTGAGTGTGCAGGCACAACAGTGGTAGGCATCAACGAGAACACTGCAAAGATTTGTTTATTCAAGATTGCAATTTGCACATTCTTTTGATGTATTGCAAATTAAATTGGACACTTTGGGCCAGATTCAGAGACATCGGCGCATCTTTGTGCCGGTGTAGCGCATCTCATATGCGCTACGCCGACGTAACTTGGAGAGGCAAGCTAAGTATTCACAAAGCACTCGCTCCCATATTTGCGCCAACGTAACTTAAATTGGCCGGCGTAAGCCCGCCTAATTCAAAGTAGGAAGGTAGTGGGCGTGCTACATGGTAATTAACCGTGACCCCATGCAAATGAGGGGCCTAACGAACGGCGCATGAGCGCGCATGCTTAGAATCACGTTGCATATACTCCCTAAGATACACCGGCTCAATGTCTACGACGTGAACGTAACCTACGCCCAGCCCCATTCACGTACGACTTACGTAAACAACGTAAAATACGACGGCTGTTCCGACGTTTCCGACATCCATACCTTAACATGACTTACCCCTGCTTTATGAGGGGTAAACTTACGCCGGGCGTTCGCCTTACGTAAACGGCATAGATTACTGCAACGGGCGTAAGTACGTTCGTGAATTGGCGTATCTTGCTCATTTACATATTCGGCGTGTAAATCAATGGAAGCACCCCTTGCGGCCAGCGTAAATATGCGCCCAAGATCCGACGGCGTAGGAGACTTACGTTGGTCGTATCAAGCCAAAATTCAGGCGTATCTTGTTTCCTGAATCAGGTGCATAGATACGACGGCGCATCTGTGGACTTACGCGGCGTATCAATAGATACGTTGGCGTAAGTTCTCTCTGAATCCGGCCCTTTATGTGTAAAAGCAAGAGAGACTTTGGGCACATGGAGAATAAGTCTATTGATTATATGTTATTATCATCTCCTTTACAGTGTATATACGTTTAAATATTTATTTGCATGAACACTAGGAGGCGCAACATATATCCTTCTTGTATTATAATGTTTGGGGTTTCTAAGTAATTTTCTAGCATAAAAATTTAGATTTTTACATGTATGTGTAATGTGTCAGAATTGGCTCGGTTGGCAAGTGATAGTTCAAACAATCCAGTTGATTGAACGAAAAGTATGCCAACCAGGAAAGAGTGAGGCAGGCTTCGAGCAGTTCAGAAATGGGTAAGATCTTCCCTTTCAAATAATAAAAACAAACTTTGATCTTTTTACACTTCTCAACAGTTTTCTCTTAAAGTGTAAATTCAATTTAGAATAATAATTATTTAAACTCATAGCCCTGAGAAGGGTAAAACAAAATATTTGACTTATACATATAATGTTGCTAGCAGATATAAAGTGTAGGCTAGGGTTGTCACCTTTTCTTCAAACCAAACTCAAACACTTTATCAGGCTGGGACACCTTTGGGTGCACCAAGAGGAGTAGTAATGTGGTGCGCATTGCGCACCGCAGCCAACAGTGATTGTGGCCAAATTTGCTATTGCATCATCACCCTGCATCCCAGCCGCAACTCCCAGATGGCAACAGATTTGTGTGTGACTATCTTGGTTACTTGGGGAGCAACAGTCCAGTCTAAATTATGTGTCCGGGTTTCAGTCCGCCTTAAACTCGGACACATGCAGGGGCAGACTGACCATTCCGGCACTCGGGCACTGCCCGAGGGCGCCATGCCACTAGGGGGCCCCATCGGGGTTGCCAGCCTCAGTAAAACCAGGGACAGTATATAAAAATCTGTGTCTTTTTAAAAATCCCAAGAATTTAGCTACCCCGCCTCTCCAGTACCTTTTCAGTGTGTGTGTATTCTGTGTGTATGTATACTGTGTGTGTATATTGTGTGTGTGTATACTGTGTATGTATACTGTATGTATGTGTGTATACTGTGTGGCTCCATAATCTATTGCCCGGGGGGCCCCATAATCTCCTATTGCCTGGGGGCCCCATAATTTCATATTGCCCGGGGGCCCCATAATCTCCTATTGCCCGGGGCCCCATCATCTCCTATTGCCCGGGGCCCCATAATCTCCTATTGCCCGGGGCCCCATCATCTCCTATTGCCCAGGGGCCCCATAATCTCCTATTGCCCCGGGGCCCCATAATCTCCTATTGCCCGGGGGGCCCTTAATCTCCTATTGCCCGGGGGCCCCATGAGTTGTCAGTCTGCCCCTGGACACATGATTCAAAAACTGAACTGTACGGATGAATCCTGGATAGGTGGCAACCCTAGAGGCACATATCTGCAGGAGCTCTCTTGATCCCTGCTATGCTGGAATATTGGACCATACAAATGTATTAACACTAAAAGCTAACAGCCCCATTCCATATCCCATCACCATATTAATACTTCTCCCCCTTCCTTTTTATACTATAACCCTGGGAAATAGCCTAAATTAGCCATATGGTAATTATGATTGGGCAGTTTATAAAAACAACAAGCTTATATTTATCAGAGGCTGTCAAACTCAGTATTCTCTGAAGGCTGAAAAAAACTACAGTAAATGTTGTGCAAGGTTGTGTCAATGGAAGCCTTTAATAAGCTAACTTTGAATTCCACTGAATGACTGTTATATTCATTTAAGAAGAGCTGTTGTCACCTTTGTATTTTTGGAAAATGTTCACCAATAACACATCTCTCCCTACTCTGTCCTTCTGGCAGTTTTCTATCCCAGTACTGCCAGGTTCCTGTAGGATTTTATCCCTCAATTTATACAGTAACTTCCTGAGTGGCACTATATCAAAAGACTTATGCTAAGTTCAGTAAATTCACATCATCACCCCAGTCTATTAGTCCACACACTTTTTCATAGTTAGCAATTAAATCATCTTGACATACCACAAAATTATCTTGACTGTCACATATGATTTTTCCTACTAAATATATATGTAATTGTCTAATGAGCTCAATTCACTAAGAGTTGAATACTGAATGAATATTTGCACTTAATACAGTATTTAACTCATATACATGCAGTTCACAAAAAAATGCACATTAAAGCCCTGTACACACGATCGGATATCTGATGGAATCTAATCCGATGGATTTTTTCGTCGGATATCCGATGAAGCTGACTTTCATCAGTCTTGCCTACACACCATCGGTCAAAAATCCGACCGTGTCCAAACGCGGTGACGTAGAACACTACGACGTGCTGAGAAAAATGAAGTTCAATGCTTCCGAGCATGCGTCGACTTGATTCTGAGTATGCGTGGATTTTTGACCGATGGACTTCCACACAGACGATCGTTTTTTTCTATCGTTTTTTTATCCATAGGAAAATTTTAAAACATGTTCTATTTTTTTTTATCAATACATTTTTATTAAGGTTTTCACAATACAGTGACAGACAAAATAATCAGTCAAGCGACTATAAATAACACAATAGCAATATGGCGGTCAAATAACGCCTTATACAATACAATAGAAAATAACAAGGTGCAGTAGGCTACAATAGTTCCCAGGTGCAAACATGAGTATTTATCTAGGGGATTCATGAGGTGTATTCACCAGAGGGACCTTCCCTAGCCCCGGGCACCCCCAACTGGGTTCAAGACTATGACCAGAGCCCGGGTCGGTCCCCCCTCTCAACTAAAGTGATCCAGATATCTCAAGGTAAAACAAGTGGAGTCATACAGTTTCGTTCATACCAGGTTGACCACTCGTGCCATTTCTTAGCGGCACTAGCTTTATTCACGTCCCTGAGTGCCAGTGTTGTCTCGTATATGTAGTGCAGTTGGGTGGTTTCTATAACATCCCCAATAGTAGGTGGTAGGGGGTTTTTCCAGTTTCTCGTTATGCATAGCCTAGAAGATAACAAAATGTGCAAGACGATGTGTTTCGACTCAGTAGGGAATTTATCCAGACCAAGTGATAGGAGTGCCAAACCAGGTTGGGGATCAGCTACCGAGTGGGAGGCGTCGGAGATCATGCGGAAGACCGATGCCCAGAAGTGTGCTAGTTTGGGGCAGCCCCAGAATGTATGGAGCAAAGTCCCCTGAGAGCCACAATTCCTCCAACACCTATTACTCTGCAGCCCTCCGAATTTAGATAGCCGTGCCGGAGTTAAGTACCATCTCAGTGAAATTTTTGTAGAGAGTTCCCAGAGGGTAGAGCAACTGGTAATCACATAGACGGATTTACAAGCTTTGGCCCATTGTTGTGTAGTGTAGGAACAACCTAGGTCTGATTCCCATTTAAGTAGAGGGGCTGATTTTATGAACGTGGTCTTTTTCTGGGGAATATTATAAAAGAGCGATATGTCTTTCTGGGTGGAGGAGGGGTTATTAAGGAAGAGCCAGGTAGGCAAGGGTGTGCAGTGTTCCCACTGGGGGGAGGTAGCCAAGAAGTGTTTAGTTCTAAGATATAGGTATAGATCCTCGTCAGGCAAATTGTATAGTTTTTGTAGGTCAGGGAAAGGTTTGACGCGTCCTTTATCTAAAATGTCATTTACAAATAGCATGCCGTGGTCATGCCAGTGTTTGTAGGAGATCATGTTTATGTGATGTTGCAAAGACTCAATCGGGATTTTCAAAGTAATATTGTCGGGATACCTGTGTCAGAGGTGAATAAATTTGTTCCACGCCCTAACCGTGGCTGACATAGTGGGAGATACAGAAGAAGGAATCTTAGTGGATGAGGTGGTAGAGAGCCACCATGGAGCTAGGTCTGTGCCATGTATGAGGGTGGATTCCAACCGACCCCACGCGGTGCGTGGCGCGGGTGAAAACCATTCCCTGGATTGAGTAAGGACGGAGGCCATGTAGTAATGTTGGAAATCTACGTATCCAATGCCGCCTGCCCTGCGATTTTTAATAAGGGTGGCGTGAGCGCATCTAGCCCTCTTGCCTTGCCAGATAAAGGAGGATAAAATAGACTGGAGCGACTTAAAGTACTGGGCAGGAATGGGAATTGGTAGGGTCCTGAAGAGATAGAGGAGTTGGGGCAAGTGAAACATTTTGAATGCCGCTAAGCGGCCTGTCCATGATAGTTCCTGAGACGCCAGCTTGTGGAGTTCAGCTTGGAGATTGGTACGAAAGGGGACATAGTTTTGGTGGAACAGTTGGTTAGTAGACTTGGTCATTTGGATACCTAGATAGGTGATGCTTGTATCTGCCCATGTGTATGGGAATTGGCGTTGTAGCAGTAAACTCGTAGGGGTATTAACTCCTAGATTTAAAATATGACATTTGGATTCATTGACCTTAACTCTCTTGAACAGCCGGGAGTGAGGTGGACGGTTCAGACAGCATGAGTATGACGTCATCAGCGAATAAGCTGATTTTTTGTTCATGACCTCCTGCTGAAATACCGGTAACAAGCGGATTCGATCGAATGGACTAGGCTAGTGTTTCCATTAATAAATTGAAAATTAGAGGGGAAAGGGGGCATCCCTGTCTAGTTCCGTTAGTAATAGTAAAGGGAGATGATAAAGAGTCTGCCGAGTATACTTGGGCCAAGGGGTTAGAGTATAGGGCCATGATTGCTTTATGTATCTGTCCCGTTAATCCGAACTTTGAAAGGACCGAGGATAAGAACCCCCAATGTACCCTGTCAAACGCTTTTTCAGCGTCTAGAGACAGGAGTACAGAGGGGGCCCCGGAAATTGCTGCCTGGTGGATGACGTTGACCATTCGTCTTGTGGCGTCTGACACCTGGCGGCCTTTTGTGAATCCTGATTGGTCCTTGTAAATAGGTGTGGGGAGAATTTCATTCAATCTATTGGCTATCAGTTTGGCATACACTTTGGCGTCCACATTGAGAAGGGAAATGGGGTGAAAATTTTGAGGCAAGGATGGGCCATTTTCGAAGGGGAGGAATGTGAATTTAAAAAAAAAACAAAAAAAACAGAGAGGGTAATCTGCTTGTTTGTCGCCGCTTCAGGTCTGGCTAGCAGGAGCTCAGGTTCTAAGCAGCCATACTGCTCGCGCGCAAGCCACGCCCCCTATGTTCTATTTTTTTTCACCGATGGAAAACAAACCGATGGGGCCCACACATGATCGGTTTGTCCATTTTCATCAGACAAACCGATCGTGTGTACACGGGTTGAGGCCTGGTTTAAACTAGTGTGATTTCAGATGCGACTTGAGTCACACAGAATTGCATGATAATGGAAATCACTTTGCTTTCAATGGTGCCTGTTCATATAAATGTAGTGCAAAGCATGGTGATTTTGGAAAAAGGTCTTATGCTAATTTGATGCGATACCAGGACGATTCTGGCCCCATAAAATATGCAAACCACATTCAAGTAGAATCCAAGTTGCATCACATTATCACACTTAAAGTCAGATAAAAATCTGATCAAAGCAGTGTGAATCTAGTTTAAGTACCACATGAGGTTTTTTTGTTTCATTTTGCAGTATTTACCGTATTTTCCGGCGTATAAGACGACCCCCTAATTTTCCAGGAAAAATTTTGGTTTTGGGATATACTCACTGTATAAGACTACCCCCTTCTTACTGTCTTTCTGGAAGCTGAGGGGTAGCCAGAACCGCTGACAGAAACAGTCTTTTTCAAATCTCACTGTGCCATTACATTCCTCACTGTGCCATTACATTACATTACATGCCCAGACTGTGCCATTACATGCCCCCACATTGCCACTGTGCCATTACATGCCCCCACATTGCCATCACTTGCCCCCACTGTGCCTGTACTTGTTGCCCCCAGTGCAATAACACTCACTTTTTTCCCCAGCGCTGACAGTCCCCCATGCTGCGATCGCGAGCGTGTATTGATTTCAAAGCCGCGCCTTCACTGCAGAGTGTTCTGTGATAGGAGGAACAAAAATCTTCCCAGCAGCGCCTCTGTTATGTTTTCCGCCTATAACGGACGTCTTCTCATCTCGTCCGAGGATGAGAAGGCATCTGTGATAGGAGGAACAAAGAACAGAGGCGCTGCTGGGAAGATTTTTGTTCCTCCTATCACAGAACACTCTGCAGTGAAGGCGCGGCTTTGAAATCAATACACGCTCGCGATCGCAGCATGGGGGTCTGTCAGCGCTGGGGAAAAAAGTGAGTACTTAGCGTATACCCGGCGTATAAGACGACCCCCGACTTTGGATGCATTTTTTTGCATCCAGAAAGTCGTCTTATACGCCGGAAAATACGGTAATATGTTTTCTGCACATTATTTTACTACAAACCAGCTGCAGTGGGAACTGAAACATTTAGCAGTGGTATTCCTAAATGTGACAGTTCAGCTCAGGACTGCTGGTTGTTAAACAGTTCAATCCCAGAACTTCTCTCCCTTCCTGCCCAGGCCAAATTTCAGCTTTCAGTGCTGTCGCACTTAAAATGACAATTGTTCGCTCAAGCAACACTTTATCCAAATTACGTTTTATTATATATTTTTTTTGAGACAGATGGACTGCACTGATGGTCACTAATGAGGCTGCACTGATGGGCACTGATGAAGCGGCACTGATGGGCACTGATTAGCACTGATGAGGCTGCACTTATGAGGCAGCACCGATTAGGCGTCACTGATGGGCGCTGATGAGGTGGCACCGATGGGCACTGATAGGCTGCACTGATAAGCTGCACTGATCTGCACTTATTGGCACTGATAGGACTGCACTGCTAATCAGGGCACTGATGATCAGTGCCTTGATTATCAATGTAAGGAATGTACTCACTGTTCCCTGTCAGCCTTGCTGGTTTTTGGCTCTCCTTTCCTCACACGTGCACAGCGTGTGAGAAAGGGAGTTTGATTGGACACAGCTGATCACATGGTAAAGAGCCACTGTGATTGGCCCTTTACCATGATCTATGATCAGCTGTGTCCAAAGGACACAGCGTTAACAGAGCATGCTTGATGCGTGCACCAGGCACAGTTCTGCGAGGACAGCCATGCAAGCCCTCCCAGAACAGGAGAACCATGCTGTATCTCTGTTTCGGCTATAGTGCAGGTGGGAAGGGGTTAAGTATCTGGCACATACCAGGTCCTTAACAACCAGTGACTCATATGCTGTCAGCCAGGGACAACCAACTGACAGCAGAATGTAAGCAAATGAGCGAACAGTACAAAAAAAACAAAAAAACAAACAAAAAAACAAACAATGTGCAATTCCCTCTCAATCCATACTATGCCCTTCAGGTCTGGTATGGATTTTTGGAGGACCTCATGATGAAAAAAAAATTGTGTAAGGCCCCCCCCAGGAATGCAGCCTGGCAGACCAGGAAAGGGAGTGATGAGCATGTACCCACCTCCTGAACCATATCAGGCCACATGATTTGTCCCCATCTTGATTAAAATATGGACCTCTTTCCCACAACCCTGACCCAGAGGTTCTGAGGGTGTGAGTGTGTAGGGGGGTGACTTATCAGAATCTGGAAGCTGCCTTTACCAAGGGGGCCCCTGAGTTACAGCCCCCCAATGTGATTGAGTATGGGATACATAGCACCACTACTCATTCACCAAAGATCTATATTTGGTCAAAGAGGTCACTGGGTAGCCCTACCCCCTTGCAATGTCATTGACCAAACATGAATGTGTCTATACATAGACACATCCATATTTCGTTATTGCTATCACTGAGTGGCCCCCGCCTCCTCATGACATCTATGATCTGGCCCCCTTGTTGCAGGGTAGCAGCATTCCAGTCAGCGGGAGCCAAGTGAGAGAGCAATGGTGTCAGCAGGCAGTGGGTTGTTTTTGTCATGCAGGAGGTGGGCAGCATTCATTGTAACAATAGATGTACATCTGAAAACATTTTTGAAATTTTGTTTTATTTACACTTTTACAATTTTTTGGGTGAATGACTACTATGTAACCTATACTTATTCACATTGGGGGCTGGGTTCTGGTCCCCACTTATAAAAAGGGCTTCCAGAATCTGTCCCCTGCACCCTCACAACCACTGGGCCAAGGGTGCTTTGCCAGGGGGCTTCCTTGGCAAAGCATCCCCCAATGTTGAGAACATGTGGTCTGGTATGGCTCAGAAGGGGGGGGGTATGCTTGTCCCCCTCTCCTGGCGTGCCGGGCTGCATGCTCAGATAGGGGTCTGGATTTGGGAGGACCTCACATCATTTAAAAAAAATGAGGAATGAGGTTCCCCCACTGACAGGAGATGAGTGACTGGTTTGTTCTGCATTCCTGTGACCCAATTCAGCTGAAGCCCGCTGTCTGCTGACATCACAGAGCTGGTCCAGGCTCTGGTAAGATCGTTAAAATGAAGCCAGGATCTTCCCATATGCCTGGACGGACACCCGGCTCAGCCTCTTAGCAAGCCACTAAGAGCTTGAGCCAGCCACTCCCACCCCCTTCACAGCCCAGCGCACCAATGAGTGCAGGGGGGGGGGGGCAGACCAGAGAGCTGTGAGAACTGAGTGATCGGCTGTGTTTGATTGCTTGGTTCACAGTGTTAGAGCTGGCGGGGGGGGGACAGATGTAGCATTGGAACAATGCTGCACCCAGCTAGGTAAGTATGATTCAGAAATAAAAACCAATCCCATACTTCTCTTTCAAGGACAGGGTGAGTGGCAGCTCCCTTACAATCAGCTATTCCCTGGTTGTTAAGGACACTGATAGGTGTTAGCTCCTTAGCAACCACTTATTATTCATTAAAAAGTGTGTGGCTGTATTAAAACTTATTTAATGGTTTTGTTTACTTCTTTTTTTTTTTTTTTTTACAAATTTACTTTTAACTAAGTTTATGTGGTATTTACTGAATGTTTCTGTCTTTTGCAGGAAATTGTCAACTACAGTGAATTTAACTTTTCCATATCGCATGCAATATTTGGATACATGACCCATGGATGCAATATACTTTAGTAATTTGTGCTTACTGTTGCAAAATGGTAGTACTAAGCAAGTTTACAATATGAGGTCCTTGTATTTTACAAGGTAAACACGTGTTTACCTATGTAATGCATCATTTCATTGCTAATACATAAAATACCATTATAAAATATGTTGTATTTACTGTGATGTTTCAAATATTGTAGGCACATTGAATAAATGAATTCACCACGTTTTAAACAGATAACCTCTTTGAAATCCAATCCTAGACAATGTAATTGCTTTATTTACATGCCATATGTACATGGTAGGCAGAAGTATGATGATTCTGCAAGAAAGAAAGAACGGTGAATTAGGTTCAGAAATGAACTGAGAAGACATTGGTACATCTGCTGCTATTCTTGTTACACTATGTTACCAGTTCAGGCCTGGAGTCTGTTATATACAATGTTTTTATGGAACATATACTTTAATCATCTGATACCAATGAAATATTGTACCATGTGCACTTATTCTAATGTTATACATTACTATTGCTTCACAATTTGTTTTAATCTGATCTCCAGCTAGTTTCAGTTTAGTTTGTTCAGGCCAAGCTGGTGCAAACAAACTTTCCCTCACTATCATGTGCCACTGGGTGTGCTATAAACTATGGGCCAGATTCACGTAGCTCAGCGGATCTATAGATCCGCTCGATCTACGTGAATTAAGATCCGCTCCCGCAAGTTTAGGAGGCAAGTGGCTAATTCACAAACCACTTACCTCCAAACTTGCGACGGCGGATCCTAAATCCCCCAGCGGAATTCAAATTCCGCGGCTAGGGGAGTGTCATATTTAAATCAGGCGCGTTCCTGCGCCGATTTAAATGCGCAGGCGCCGTCCGCGAAATTTCCCGGCGTGCATTGCTCCCACTGACGTCGCTAGGACGTCAGTGGTTGCGACGCTTACGTAAACGACGTCCGTATTCGAGAACGACTTACGCAAACGACGTTAAAAAATTCAAATTCGACGCGGGAACGCCGGCTATACTTAACATTGGCTGCGCCTGATAAAAGAAAGGGTAAGTATACGACGGGTACGCCGCTACGGAAACGTCGTAAGAAGACTGCGTCGGGTCCGCGTACGTTCGTGAAATTTGCGTATCTCGCTGATTTACATATTATTTCTTGTAAATCAGCGGGAACGCCCCCGGCGCCATTTTTAAATTTAAAAATAGATCCGACAGTGTAACACAGTGTAACACTGTCGGATCTAGCCCTATCTATGCGTATCTGATTCTATGAATCAGGCGCATAGATAGGACCAGTTTACGTCAGAGATACGATGGTGTATCTGTAGATACACCGTCGTATCTCTTTGTGAATCTGGCCCTATATGTAGATGAGGCTTTGTATACAGCACTGTGTCTCAGGTGTGAGATGAGACCTTTGTTCAGAGAGGCAGGCTGATGATGTCACAATCACCAACTCAGCTAATCAGAGGAAGTTTTGGTATCTTGTCCAGGCTAAAATCTGATGAAGACAGTGTGGGTCACAAGTGTGCATTGTGAAACTGTGCTGCTGCAAGGGAACAATGTGTGTGAACACGACACTAGCAAAGTCTCTGTTCTAGCCTGGAGGAGAGTTGTTATAATGAGGCTGTGACCTGAGAGAAACATAGTCAGAAGGCTGAACAATTTTTGTTGGATTAATATGGAGCTGAAAACATATGTGAGGACAACCTAGTAATTTGTGTTGGACTTTTGCTTTAAAAAAAAAGTGGGCCACCAGCCCTGAAACTATACTTGTAAATAATGGTAACAAAGATGAATCCGCCCTTTCTGTGTTCCCACCACTGCGCTTATGAACATTTAATGTTAATCAAATTAGCAAAAGAGAGAAGCAGCTACTTTGAAAAAAATCAAACTGTGAAAAACATATTCTAAAATCCCAAAAATTTGTGTAATAAAATAAAAGCATCGCTGTAAACAATGTAAGATGAAAAATCCGTTTTCACAGGTAATCAAAAATAATGCTAATGTCCATAAACATCACCATGTGACAAAAGTGAATATGTGCACAAATTTCAAAAAAGATATAAATGTGTTTAAATATTAATTACATATAAGTCCATATAACACATCAAGAAGGTTTGTGAACAAATAATGATAATAGCTTCCAAACAAGAGTGTAAGGCAATTTGAGTTGGTGAGTTTTGAGTTTTGTTACGGCATTACCATGCCTCTGGGGCTATCATCAACTCTATACACAGGTCCATATTCTTTGCTGGTTGCTGGCAGCAATTTTGTACTGACATATCCTTTCCCATTACTCCTCATGTAGCTGCATTAGCCAGTTATTATCCGCCCACCTGTTCCAGCCTCCACAACTCCAGCAACCCTTGTATTTCGGGTTATCCTCTGACATACCCGTTGGGGTGAGTTATACTTCTTATACTTGCAATGTCACTCATTATCAGCTCTGCCTATTCTCCCCCATTCCTTCCCCTCCCCTTGCCTTCCACCCACCCCCCTGCCCCACACCCCCTTCTCTTCCTTCCCCTGGTCTATCCTTCCCCTTCCCCCTTTCCTTCCTGCATTTTCCTTTTCCCCCTCCCTCTTTCCCCCACCCTTTCCTGCCACCCCTTCCCCTCCCTTTCCCCTCCCCCCTTTTTTCTTTATGTTTTTCCTCACACTTCTTCCTTTCTTCCCCCCCTTTTTCCCCCTCCCCCTCCCTCTCCTCTCCCCCCTCCCTTATGGCAGCCGTATACCTTATCAGTCTATCACCCTTCATTTTACCTTACTTCACTTTACAGAGATCCACTCACACTCCCCCTTGTTCGCCCGGGGGGTAATTATGATGGCGGCCACGTTTCACACAGTATTTGCCATTTTTTGGGTAAGCTACCCATTTACTTATTTTTGTTTCAACATGCTGTAATTTTTCTATATATTTTGTGTATATGTTTTCATTGTATCATTTGCTTTATAGATTGGCTCTCCTGAGGAAGCGGGTTACTGCGAAACTAGTCGAGACTCTGACCAATCTATCAATTTACAACTACAGATGTCTCTTGGGTGACCCCTGAGCATCTGTTTTTTGCTTATTTTTAAAATGTTAACTGTACATTTGGTTTTATAATAAATTAATTATTTTTACATTACACTGTATTCTGTTCATTATCAGTACCGAGATAGTCCAGGAAAATGCTTTTGAGTGGAGACACTATATGGTTAGCCTCAGCCACTACTCCCTTGTCCCCACTCTTCCCCGCCTTACTTGAATAATTTGGATGATGGTACTTTTTTATCTTTCATTATGTCCTCTTAAATGAAGCCATACTCCAACCGTTTGCACTTACATAAGTAAGTACTCCCATTAAAAAAAACAAGGCCTTCACTACTCCCACTGACCCCAATGTAATACATTTTTGACACCAATGTACAGTATACTATGCTGACTGACACCTCAGTGATGTGCATACTGCTAATGATGTCAGTGAAATTACTATTAGTTTTAGTGCACAAAAAAAAAGACTCATCATTGGCATTTACTTGTTGTTATCTAAGATAAGAAGGAACAGCGTCTGTCCCAAATTCTGTGCAACTATGCTTCCCAGTGTGGCACCAGACTTGATACCCTCAGTGGATTAATCAGCCTGAATTTTTCGGGCACTGTCTTTCAATAATACTAAAATGTGATTGACATCGCTAGACAGTACTTACAAAGCAAGTCCCAGAGATTAAAAAAAAATAATGAGATTGCTGTGGAAGATCTAGGGGGAAGTGTTGAAGCCACCTCTGCTGCAACTCCTGTGTGTCCTGCTCTGCACCTCCAGCTGCAAAACCTTTGGATCCTCTCATGGAACCCTGATTAAGTAACCCTGGCCTAAATAATACTGATTTGAAGAATATGGCATACAATAATTTCACCAAAATCATACACCATTAATTTAGCCCATTCATGACTGCAATACGCCTTTTTAGATTCAAAAGAAAAATACCCTTTCCATATGAATATGATTTAACCTTGCAGCAGAGACTAGGAATGCACAACTGTGCTTATTCCAAATTTTTCAGGCCCTATGTCAAACAGTAAAATCAGTTATTGTCAAGACTTGGTTTTGAAATATATGCTTCAAACTAATAGAACGGGTTGAACAATGCTTTATCTATACCTTAATTCATTTATATGTGTAAAATAATTTTGTTCTATTAATACAAATATTAATAATACAGTATACTTGTAGTATTAAAACAACAAGAACTTCTACCAATATTAACACTAATCAAAAACTTAAGAGAACATAAATAAACATAATGATTGATTTTACAAAGATCGCTGGTCTACAACTATGGTAACATTAAGGCCAGTTTGAAGATTAGCACTTATATAACTATTTGTTAGACTTTTTCCTCCCAGACTTGGGAAATATGCAGCCTGTCTTTTCCACTAGGCTTTCATACAACAGTGGTTTTGTGCCAAAGTTGGTATGGAGTAAATGAAACTGTTTTTATGATGCCTGCTTATGTTTGACATGCAGTCATGCAGAACGATTTTTTATGATGCTCCCTAATTATGTTTCCCTAACAACCTTAAAGCTAACTTGTTACCGTTTTTTCATGAATGTTGGTTCTTTACCTTTATACAAAGGAGAAACCTTACAAAACATCACTGTATTAGGAATGAATTGTTATCAAAAGCAGAAGATGGACACAGTATTGAGCATATGAGCCAACAGATCCTTCTAGTGCTCCATCTCATATATTTTAAATGTAAAATATAAATAAACAGGTTGCCAAGGCTTGTTAGGATTAAACATTGACTTTTATAAAAATGGAAAGTCATACCACTAATGGTGTAAAAATTGGATTGTTGTAGTATTATACAGTTCACCAATTTTTCTGAAAATAAAGCAGAAATGGAAATCTGGCATGAAGTGTCATCCCAGTACCCCCCAGATAATACAATAGCTACAGTATACCAGAAAGCTAAGGATTCCTACAAATAAAAAGGCCAATGTGATCTATGCAAAAAAGCTCCAATAGTAGCCGAAAAACTTTGGTTAAATCCCTGTATGTCTGTACTCCAGGAAATGCACAGCAAATGCCCTTCCTAGTGTCTTACAGCATCTCCCCCAACTTTGCGTCAAATTTGTAATAAAGGCAAACCACAATGATTTTAGTTCAATTTACCGTATATATGTTTTATGTTATCATTCAGCACTTGCAAAAATTCTTAGTCAAACTATTGCATTATCTAGCAAATGTATTATGAAAGTTAGGAGGACATAATTGTAGTGACCAGGTGATAAAACAATGACAGAAACAAACGGTATAAACCTTAAAAAAAAAAAAAAAACGTTTAACCTATGTACTGTCTAAAGAAGATAGTACAGAGTTTGTACAATAGCCATGATTAGGGATAAAAAAGTAATACATCCTCAGCAGTGGCATACCTAGCATATTTGGCACATAGGGCAAATAACTTTTAACACCCTCATGCAAAATAAATAATTTTCAGTTAAAAAGTGTTGCACTAAATGGTGAATTTGGCAAAATGTGCCTTCATTGGGAGGACTTAAAGCAGAATGGTGGAAAAAACTGAGCCTACTCACTCTATATATAGCACACATATGCCATATTAATTTTAACCAAAACATATGCTTCACTTACTGTGCTACAAGAGAGAGTCCAACAGACCAGTACAAATCTCAGCACAATCAATTTAAAAAAATAAAACTGTTCTATTACATATGTTTGTTTTTCTGCACACGGCCTACTTTCGGGAGTATATAATGTAGTGTAGTGGTGAGGATCATGGAATGGAATGTATAAGATAGGGTCTATAGTACTCAGGAGTGCATATCAGAGAAAGCGCAGGGGCCAGGAGTATGCAACACAGAACATGGAGGGGTCAGGAGTATGTAGTGCAGAGAGTGCAGGGCTCAAGAGTATGAAACACATAGGGTACAAAATACAGAATACAACAAAAATGCAAAAATGACCCTCCCATTGACCCTCTACTCCTGGTATAAATCCCTTCCAAGTTCATATACCACACAGCACAGATCTCCCTGAGCAGCCCCACTTCTGCAGTACAGATTTACCCCCACAGCTCTAAATTCCTCCTTGGTACAGACCCCATGTCAGCCCGCCCTCTAAGTATAGACAACTTCCCTCAGTGCAAACCCCCCAGCCCAATCCCCCAGTGCAGACCCTCTCCTTCTGTACAAATCTCCCTCCCTGAGTACAGACTCCCTGAGTGATCAGCAGCTACCTACCTTTTTAACTGGAGGTCCCGCAGCACCCCCATGCATTGGCACCCAGTAGGCACTGCACCCCCCAGGTATGCAACTGCTCCCCAGACTCTCTACAGTACACTTCCTGCCACTGACTTGTGCACCCTCCACACACCTCTAGGTATGCAATTGGTCCCCAGACTCTCTACAGTACATTTCCTGCTACTGACAAGACACAGGCAAACAGGAATGTGGTCTGGGGCAATGAAATAGGTGTGGTTAATGATGCCTTTGCTCTTGGTGCTCTTTGCTTTTGTCCAGAACAGCACACACTAGCATGGTCAGAACTCACACAGCACCTCTGTGACTGACTTCACTCATTTATTGTGTGTGAGAAACTGAGAATAAATCACCTAAAAGGGACAAACATACTAGCATCAAAGGCTAGCAACCTTACTTTAGGCTGATATTTTCAATCATTTGTTTATGTACTTTTTTTTTAGCTATAGAGAAGTGAAAAAAAAAAAACATAATTATAAGTGCAGCTAAGAATTATTATGATAATATTTCACCTGATGACAAGCTCACAAAATATTCAATGTGGTCACAGAAAGTTATTGACGTCTCAGTGTGATTTCTTCTTTTTGGAATGGCTGTATCTGGTTTAGTTATAATTTATAGTGTAGCAGAGTGGCCATTTAGGCTCCATTCACACTTGTATGACTCCAAAGTTGCACTACTTTGGATTGGTGTGACTTGGATGTGACTAATTGTTCCTCTGTAAAGTCGGACTCACTGTTGCATGAAAAACATTCAGGTATGACTTTCATGCAACTTTTGAGGGTTAACATTGAAGTCTATGGCCCTCAAGTTGCTTTAAAGTCAGACAAAGTAGTGCATGAAATACTCTGAAGTCGATATGACTATTATAATTAATGGTTATCATTGGAAAACATGGGGTAAAACTCATACGACTTTGTTGTCCAAAGTCATATGACAAGTTGCACAAGTGTGAATGGGGTGTTACTCATTACGGTCAGATGCAGGTGCAGCCCTTCAACAACTTCCTGTGTTCATGGAAATGTCCAGGGAAAATAAGTTCTTCAGTTCTTCAGTTTCCACTCCCTCAGCTGCTTAGCAGCCAGATGTGTGACTCTGTACTGCAGGAACTGGCATGGAGGTTGCTGGACAGGAGCCTAATGGCTCATAGCATATGTGGAAGACCCATTTTCTGCAAGGACCCCTCCTCAATTGCTACCAGAGTACTCCCTTTCAGCAGAGTGGCTCTTGGTCTTTGGATCCCTCCAGCTTTTTGCCTGTGTTACCAGAGATACCCTGGACTTCACTGAGAGGAATGTTCTTTATTAAGAAAATTCAGGTAGCTATTTGTCTTTCTTCTTCTGAATTGTTTTACTGAAGTAGCGATTGTCAGTTGGCCTGCTCTTACAGTGACTTAAAGAGACTATGCTATGCAGCCACATGTTATCCTGTCTGCAAAGAATCTATGTTTTTGTTATAATCTGTATTATGCTACACATTCTTTGCCATCCTAAACATATTTTACATTGTTGCTTCTAACTTTTCACCTTGAGTAAACTGTAAGTAACAGTTACTCTCTGTCTAATCATTTAGTCGATTACCTATTCTGTTAAATTATAATATTTGAACAGCTGGTTAAACATAGTTTTCCGAACTGAAAAGCACTATTAATTTTTTTAGCTGTAGATTATAGGGTCTATATTAAAATTACAATACTCGCTGTTCTTTAAGCTTCTTAAATAAAGCCAGCAGTTAAAAACCTCCCCACATTTTAGGTACTTATATTTTATGGTTGTTAACACACTGGAATTCTTAAATAACCTTGCCTTTTGTTAATTTTCCAATTGTTTATAATCACCTGCTGACTTCAGCCATGCTTGAATTGTACCAGAAACACATAAATGGACTTTCAAAGGCAGCATGGGAGGCAAAAGTGTGGCTTGGGAAATTTAAAGACCTGAAACAACTAATTTCAACACAGCTCTGCAGCTCAATGTTTGGCCTAATTACAACCACAAATACTGTCCTTAGTGAAAGGAGAAGAATGCAGAAGGCATTTGTATAAGGTGATCAACTGTAAAAAACAATAGTGTTGACATTTTTTTTTGCGTTTGTAAACTATATTATAATTTTATTTTTCATTACGTACAGTATGTGTAAACCTAAATTGATGAACATGCCAATTGAAATGTATTAAATGACTTTATAACATATAGCACAATAATATATGATTTAGCTTGATAATACAGTACCCTTTCAGCAGCAGAAGATTCTCATTCTCCCTCTTAACTGTGTGAGAAAAACATGGGGTTATGGGTAAATCTTAAAAAAATAAAATAAAATGTATTATCGTGACTGTGTCCAAATATACACATTTAATAAACCCTTTTAACATATTATTTTGTAATTGTTGGAATTTTCGCTGCTTAAAAACCCCACTGGGGAAAAATGTCCTTGCCACAATATATCAAGGTGCGCAGCGCTCTTCACTTTCCATATGTGTGTCTTTTCCATTTCATGGGTAAATCTTATACCCAGAAACCCATGTTTTTTCCTTCTAGTTAAGAGGGCTGGGCTGGAAGGGAGCATGTGTCTTTTAGACAAATGCGCCTTCTATGACACTGCAGTGAGAGGAGAGCCTCCACTGCAGCATTTTTAATGGTACTTTACCATTGGTCCAAGGCTTCAAGCTGTCCATTGAGCTCAGTGCTTCTGACAAGAAGTGAGAGGCACTGTAAGCTCATCCTCTCAGTCTGCTGCAAACAGCGTGTGCTTGTATTTCAACAGGCCACTCTGTATGTAGCTTCTGACAGGCTGCGTAAGGAGCCTCGTATCTCCGGAACCATAGGTCCTAAGAGTCCCAAATGTTGACCAGTGTTGGGTTAGGACTTCTGCTTAATACCCCCCATTTGGCATCTCTGTGACCCCAGGTTGCCGAGCTACAACCCTCAAAGCTCATCTGCCTCCGCTGACTGCAAGTCCCTGTAATCCACTGAGAAATCCTGGTTGCAATCCTTTTGCATACTTCATGATGTAGTATAAATGACAAAATAAAGCATGGACAGTAGGATTACCTTGTAATGGCTGTGGCAGGTGTGCAAACCTGGGAACAGATGAATTAAAATGTCAGTTCTAGGTGGACTGAGCTTCTAAACCAGTTATTGTGCGTGACAAATTCTACACAATTTTTCATATTAACAAGATCTCTTTTGTTACAATAAAATATGTTTATGTCTGCACCACTTGTAAAATGAATGTATCAGAGGGATTAGGAATTCTAACTGACCAAAAATATAAATTCTTTAGTAACAAGCCATAAAATCTTGGCTTGAAAAAAGGCTGAGGCAACCTACAAGGGGGTTCTCAGATCTGTATAATATGTTAATTGTCTCAAGTACTTCACTGCAATTATCATTCACCATCATCAGCAGACATCTGCTGCAAGCTCCTTAATAGGCTAATAAACTAGAGGTTATAGAATTAAAGGGGTCAGAATGCCCTTTTGGCATCTTTTTACATGCACTGTGCTCTAGTGGAAAAAACAAAGCCATAAAACTTATATTATGGACTAACAATGATTCAACACCACAGTCTTGGCACATACAAACTGTAATGACCTGTGTCGTCAATGCAGCTGCACTCCTGATCTATTTTTAACTTAATTCTATATTGTAATAGGCCAGGGGGATAGCTCTATATCACAAATAAATTATTTGTGTTTGCTGAATAAACAAATACACAGACGTAGGATATAGGATATGGAAGCCAAGTGTCATTCATCATGTTACAATAAAACAACCAACATAATTCTATTTGTTTAATCGTTGCAGTTTTTATTTTTACTATATATTGTCTTCAATGGCTCGCACATTTCATTATTTATTTAATTTATTTTAGTTTATTGTGTGATAGTTGCAGAAACTTGCCTCGTTCACACTGGTGCAACATGCGCTCTGACTTTGACAGCACATGTCGCATGACATGTAAAAATCAATGTTTCCCTATGAGAGCTTAACCGCTTGCCGACTGCCTCACGCACATTTTCGTTGGCAGAATGGCACGGGCAGGCAAAGCAACGTACATATACGCCGTGGTCTCCATGATCATGCCCGCGGGACCCGCGGATTCGATGTCCACCGGTGTCCCGCAATCGGGTAACGGAACGGCAGAATGTGGGGATGCCTATGTAAACATCTCCCTGTTCTGCCTGGTGACACAGCACTGATTGTCTGCTACCTCTCATCGCGAGCAGCGATCAGTGACGTGTCACAGTAAGCCACACCCCCTAACAGTTATAATCACTTCCTAGGACACACTTAACCCCTTCCCCGCCCGCTACTGGTTAACCCCTTCCCTTCCAGTCACATTAATACAGCACTGATCGCTGTATAAATGTGAATCGTCCCAAATTAGTGTCAAAAGTCTCAGATGTGTCCACCATAATGTCGCAGTCACGATAAAAATCGCAGATCGCTGCCATAAAAAGTAAAAAAAATACCCCCTATTTTGTACACGCTATAACTTTTGTGCAAACCAATCAATATATGCTTATTGCGATTTTGTTACCAAAAATATGTAGAAGAATACATATCGGCCTAAACTGAGAAAAAATTCGCTTTTTAAAAAAAAATTGGGGATATTTATTATAGCAAAAAGTACAAAATATTGGTTTATTTCAAAATTGTCGCTATATTTTTGTTTATAGCGCAAAAAAATAAAAACCGCAGAGGTGATCAAATACCACCAAAAGAAAGCTCTATTTGTGGGGAAAAGGAAGCAAATTTTGTTTGGGAGCCACATCAAATGACCGCGCAATTACCAGTTAAAGCGACGCAGTGCCGGCCCGTGGCCTGGCCATTTAGCAGCCAAATGGTCTGGGGCTGAAGTGGTTAACATAAACTTTAATCATCTGATACCAATGAAATATTGTACCGTGTGCACTTATTCTAATGTTATACATTCCTATTGCATCACAATTTGTTCTAGATTAAGGCTTACCTGTAGGTGCTGGAAATATCTCCTAAACCCCCACGGTTTACAATAGAGACAGGCGCCAAAGTCTACGGCGCAGGCGCACATTAGAAATGGCGATCGCGCCATTTCAAAAGTAGGTCATGCCATGACTGGCGGCTCCCACATGCATGCGCGAGAGTGACGTCACACGACTCCAGTTTGCGGCCCCGGAAGGAAGAGGGGTAAAGATGGACGCTCGCTGCTAGTGGGGACACCAGTGACATCGCAGGCTTTGGTAAGCAACACATAATGGGCAGTATGCAATGCATAGTAGCCCATTATGCTTTACCTTTGCAGGGAAATAAAGAGGGAGTAAAACCCATCAGGGTTTACTTCCTCTTTAACTGGTCTGACTTGTGTCGGTCCAACATTGGAAAAGGTTCCTGCACTATTTGGGTCCAACGTCTGCCCGATTTCAGCCCATAGAATTGAATGGAAGTCACATCCAAGTCGGATCCTCATCTTAATTGATATGATTTAAATCTAACATTACAGGAAGATTACAAAGGCATTCCCCGAAGTTGCTTTGAAGTTGCTTCTAAGTTGGGTCAAAGTCATGTCAAAGTCACATCAAAGTCACGTCGAAGTTGTGCCGAAGTCACGCCAAAGTTGCATGGCAAAGTTGCACGACTTTCATGTCGGAGCAATGTGAACCCAACCTAAGGCAAATGTATCACCAGACTTATATGTAGCCGTGATCACTGATTTTGTTACGAAATCGTTCGCTTCCTGGTTATAATACTGAGTTCCAGGCTTCAATTCAAGTATCCAATCAAGAGTTTAGACTTCACTTGTTGAATGCTTGTTCTGAATCTGGGACTCAGAAAGTAGTGGCACCAGAGAAAGCCAAGCCACTAGCATTTAACAAAGAAGGTCAGCTATGAAAGCTTCAGTAACACTTGACACATTACCATTAAAATTTAAGCTGCTCTGTGCTAGAAAGTGAAGTGAATCATTTTTTACATCTACCGTAATTCTGAAAATGTTTCAAAACTGACCTGTCATCACCTCATCAGTAAAATAAAATGTTACAGTGAGATAAACTCATAAGAAAATGCACTACAGGGTGCCTAAAAGTACAATGATTTCTTCTTGCACTATGTCCTGCATGCAAGGGGAGACCCAAAAAACAGGAGCATGCTGCATACAAACATTGACAGCTCAGTTTACAATAGGTCACCCATATGTCACTTAGAGCCTAACGCTGCTACAACAATCACTTATTAAAATTAAGAAACTACATAAAACCATATAGATTGGGTTTTACATGGTTTGAGCACAGATATCTCTTCCTGATGATGGCTTTGTGATTAGCCAAAACGTCAAGGTATTATCGCGTCATTGCGTTGCTTCCACCCAGTTCAACTTACCAGGGAATCGTGCACCAGGACGCCGCTACAGGGGTCCAGGGCCGATTACCCTTTATTTCTATCACCTGCTATACACGCCGGGTGCCAGGACTATCAGGCACTCAGCAATGTAAGTGAACATTTTTTACTTTTGTGGAACAAATAAATATTTTATACAGCATTGCGCAATGAGGCTTTTTTCCTGTTCTTATCATCCCATCATCTCTCAGACGTTATCCTAAGGATTTTATTTCGGGGTATCCCCACATGTTTACAAGATCGTACTAGCAATAGGTGGTCAACATAGGATATATCTATTGAGCACGAGCACCATATGGGACTGTTTATGGGACTTACTTATATTAGACTATTTAGCGCAATCTTTTTCTTCCATTGAGCACAGACATCACTTCTCCAATTCTAGCTACTGAGTCACTGTGCTGTCTGCAAGATGTATAGTATTATGCTGTAACTATAGCACAAAGAAAACATTTGTATGTGTGGTTAAGTGCTGGGATTTTTAAAAGGAAAACTGTAAGTTAGTGCTCAACAGCTTTGTATTCATTAATACATCATCAAATATATTTGTAATGCAAGTATTATACAGTGCCTTGAAAAAGTATTCATACCCCCTTGAAATTTTCCACATTTTGTCATGTTACAGCCAAAAACGTAAATGTATTTTATTGGGATTTTATTTGATAGACCAACACAAAGTGGCACATACTTGTGAAGTGGAAGGAAAATGATAAATGGTTTTCAATTTTCTTTACAAATAAATATGTGAATTTATTTGCAATAACAGCTGCAAGTCTTTTTAGGAATGTCTCTACCAACTTTGCACATCTAGAGAGTGACATTTTTGGCCATTCTTCTTTGCAAAATAGCTCAAGCTCTGTCAGGTTGGATGGAGAGCATCTGTGAACAGCAATTTTCAAGTCTTGCCACATATTCTCAATTGGATTTACGTCTGGACTTTGACTGGGCCATTCTACACATGAATATGCTTTGCTCTAAACCATTTCATTGTAGCTCTGGCTGTATGTTTAGGGTCATTGTCCTGCTGGAAGATGAACCTCTGCCCCAGTCTCAAATCTTTTGCAGACTCTAACAGGTTCGTACACACAGTCAGAATTTCCGACAAGAAACGTTCGATGTGAGCTCTTTTTCGACTGTGTGTAGGCTCCATCGGACTTTTTCGGTCGGAATTTCTGACAGCAAAAATTTGAGAGCTGGTTCTCAAATTTTCAGATGGGAAAAGTTCTTCGGAAATTCCGATCGTCTGTATGCAATTCTGACGCACAAAAAAACACGCATACTCTGAATCTATTTGACGCATGCTCAGAATCATTGAACTTCTTTTTTCTTGGCTCGTCGTAGTGTTATACGTCACTGCGTTCTTGATGGTCGGAATTTTGTGTGACCGTGTGCATGCAACACAAGTTTGAGCCAAAATTCTGTTTTCTCGTCGGAATTTTGGATCGTGTGTACGAGGGATAAAATTGCCCTGTATTTTGCTCCATCCATCCATCTTCCCATCAACACTGACAAGTTTCCCTGTCTTTGCTAAAAAAAAGCATCCCCACAACATGATGCTGTTTCACGGTGGGGATGGTGTGCTCAGGGTGGTGTGCAGTGTTAGCGTTTTACTTTTAGGCCAAAAAGTTAAATTTTGGTCTCATCTGACCACAGCACCTTCTTCCACATGTTTATTGTGTTCCCCACTTGGCTTTTTGAAAACTGCAAACAGGGCTTCTTATGGCTCTCTTCCATAAAGGCCAGATATGTGGAGTGCACAACTCATAGATTCTCCCACATGAGCTGTGGATCTCCTCCAGAGTTACCATGGGCCTCTTGGCTGCTTCTCTGATTAATGCTCTCCTTGCCCAACCTCTCAGTTGGACGGCCATGTCTTGGTAGGTTTGCAGTTGTGCCATACTCTTTCCATTTTCTGATGATAGATTGAACAGTGCTCCGTGAGACGTTCAAAGCCTGGGAAAAATGTTCTATAACATAACCCTGCTTTAAACTTCTCCACAACTTTATTCCTGACCTGTCTTATGTGTTCCTTGGCCTTCATGATGCTGTTTGTTCACTAAGGTTCTCGAACAAACCTCTGAGGCCCCATACACACGGGAGAATTTATCCGCAAATACGGTCCAGCGGACCGTTTCCGCGGATAAATCCTCTCGAGGATTTCCGCGGATTTCTATGCGATGGCATGTACACACCATCGCATTGAAATCCGCGCCAAAATCCTCTGGCGATGACGTGTCGCGCCGTCGCCGCGATTATGACGCGGCGACGTGCGCGACGCTGTCATATAAGGAATTCCACGCATGCGTCAAATCATTACGACGCATGCGGGGGATCCCTTAGGACGGATGGATCCGGTGAGTCTGTACAGACCAGCGGATCCATCCGTTGGGATGGATTCCAGCAGATGGATTTGTTCTGCATGTCAGCGAATATCCGATCTGCTGGAATCCATCCCAGGGGAGATATATCCGCGGATAAAGATCCGCTGGCATGTACACACCATAGGATCTATCCGCTGAAACCCATTTGCTGGGATTTATCTGCGGATGGATTCTATGGTGTGTACGGGGCCTTAGGGTTTCACAGAAAAGCTGTATTTATACAGAGATTACATTACACACAGGTGGACTCTATTTACTAATTAGGTGACTTCTGAAGGCAATTGGTTTCACTAGATTTTAGTAAAGTGGATCAGAGTAAAGGGGGCTGGATACAATTTCACCCCACACTTTTCAGATATTTATTTGTAAAAAAGAATGTAAAAACCATTTATCATTTTCCTTCCACTTCACAATTATGTGCCACTTTGTGCTGGTCTATCACATAAAATCCCAATAAAATACATTTACATTTTTGGCTGTAACATGACAAAATGAATACTTTTTCAAGGCTCTGGAAGTGCAGAAATGCGATTCAGTATCGGACTCTTACAGTCCCTCTGCAACAGCACTCAAATTGGGGGAGGGAAAAGCAGCTCAAGGAGACAGTCAGTGTATGTACTAAGAAGGAGCTGGCTGATAGAGGAGAAACCACAGTGATAGAAATATCAGCTCATCTGTGCTGTTTCCCCTTCACCATCCAATTAAAGGCTGGGGGTTGGTCTATGACAGTTTGGGCTCAAAGGAAGTGGATTGAATGATTCTGGCCATTATTCAACCTGTGAATTTGGTGACAGCTAGTGGTGAAAATATGTAGTCTGGTGGACAGTTCTGAACTGAAATTAAGTATTACAACAAAAGCTATAATTTTATTTTATCTTTTTAAATAAGCCTTTAGTTAAATATACCATGGTTTGGACCTTTTAAGGTACACGTTTCTACAGAAAACGTGATTTTCAGGCATTTGCTATTTCTTTATCTTCTTTTAATTTTCCTTTTAAATTTGGATACAATGGGTTCATTTTTTCAAATCCTGTAATTCTGTTGAATTCTAAAAATCCTTATTTGCATGTAGCACTTGGTCCAGTTATAATATGTGGTCAGTAATAATCTGTTGCCACATTGTGCAATAAAAGCAGATTTTTTTTCTTTCTGCTTCTGCTTGCTGTCAGTTCTACCCAAAGCTAAAGTCCGATTTATGTGTGTTCCTAAGGGTGAATTACAGCACAGCACTAGCAACTGCCCCTTCTCCATTATCCATGGACCACCCCCATTCAGCTCTACCCTGTACCCTTACAGCTGACCCTCAGATTAACACTGTCCACAATCCTGTGTATGTGTTCCCCTATGAACACCTACACAGGACCTTTTTGATGACAGGTTCCTCTCCTCCTGCTGTGTAGAATAATGGTGCCACTTTCTATCTTTTATCTAATGGAAGGTCTAGTGCTCGTACAGCACATCCCTCTCTGGTAGTCTAGGTGGTTGCAGACTCAAGGTACCAGTAGATATGTGTGGGATGCTTCTGACAATCTTGTGTATGTGTTCCCCAATAAACTTTCCTACCCTGTTGACTTGTGTTGAATCACAAGTACTGTCATTGCCCCCTTTCCTCTGTGTGCTTTTTTACTTAAAGCGGTTGTAAACCCATATAATAATAAAAAAAAAAATAGAAACCTGCAAGACAAAGGCATAATATGATAGTATGACTAGATTACCAGCTCATTATGTATTACTTACCTTAGATCGAAGCCCTCGAAGACGTCTTCCCCTCTAGCCGCAGCCATCGCTCCCGGAGGTTACTTCTGGGTATCGCCGCCGCGGCGCTGTGATTGGCCGGAGCAGCGATGACATCACTCCTGCGCATGCACGCAGAACGACAGGATTCCTGCGTATTTGCGTGTTCCCGGCATTTCTGGCATATTTCTAGTCAAAACCCGGCATGCTCAGTGCGCCTGCGCCGTAGACAACGGTGCCCGATTTTCTGCAAATAACTCCTTAACCATGTAGGTAAAGGAGGTATTGCAAGCACCTACAGGTAAGCCTTAACCACTTCCCTACCGCGTCATTGTGAAATGACGGCGGCAGGAACCCCTCCTCGATCCAGGAGGACGTCATGTGACGTCCTGGGCTTTGCGGGTGGATATCTGAATGATGCCTGCAGCTAGAGGCATCATTCAGATATCCTTCTCTTGTGCCGGCGATTCTGCACAACGTAAGAATGATCATAGCGGCGATTCCGCCGCTAGATCGTTCTAACAGGCGGCGGGAGGGGACATCCCCCCCCTCCCGCCGCCATCCGGTGCTTCTCCGGGCTCTCCCGTGCCATCGGGGGCCCGGAGAACGAATCGTCCGGCGCTGGCAGGAAGCATAGAGATGACTGGTGACCAGATGGTCACCAGTCATCTCTATGACCGTCGGAGGACCCGGGCGCGATGTGATGACGTCACGCCCGGGTCCCCGTAAGTAAACAAAGCCGCAATTGCGGCTGCTAAGCAAGCATGAGATCGGTGAAATTTTTTTCACCGATTTCATGCTTTCCAGCCTGGAGGAGAGATGTGGGGTCTTATTGACCCTGCATCTCTCCATAAAGAGTACCTGTCACACACATTCCTATTACAAGGGATGTTTACATTCCTTGTAATAGGAATAAAATTGATAATAAAAAAAATAAAATAAAAAAAAAGTGTAAAAAAAGAAATACATATGTAAAAAAAAAAGAAATAAAAAAAAATTTTTTTAACGCCCCTGTCCCCAGTAGCTTGCGCGCAGAAGCGAACGCACACGCAAGTCCCGCCGACATATGTAAACGCCGTTTAAACCACATATGTGAGGTATCGCCGCGTGCGTTAGAGTGCCAGCAACAATTCTAGCACTAGATCTCCTCTGTAAATCTAAACTAGTAACCTGCAAAAAATGTCAAAGCGTTGCCTATGGAGATTTTTAAGTACCGAAGTTTGGCGCAATTCCATGAGTGTGCGCAATTTTAAAGCGTGACATGTTAGGTATCTATTTACTCGGTGTAACATCATATTTCATATTTTACAAAAAAATTGGGCTAACTTTACTGTTTTGTTATTTTTTTAATTCATGAAACAATTTTTTTCCAAAAAAAGGCGTTTGAAAAATTATTGCGCAAATAGCGTGCAAGATAAAACGTTTCAATGACCATCGTTTTATTCCCTAGGGTGTCTGCTAAAAAAACATATATAATGTTTGGGGGTTCTGCGTAATTTTCTAGCAAAAAAATTATGATTTGTACATGTAGGAGAGAAGTGCCAGAATAGGCCTGGTATGGATGTGTGTATAACAGCCCGGTATGGAAGTGGTTAATGTAGGCTTACCTGTAGGTGAAAGTATCATCAGAGGGTTTACAACCACTTTAAAACCTCCTAAATATGCTTGTGAACAGCATGGTCAGACAGTGGTGAGGAGAGGGGGCACGCTATCAAACTGCACTAACTCGTATCTAGAACAACTCAAAGGTTAGGGTAACGTACTACATGCACTTGTTCCCAAGGGGGATGCAAATGGACTAGCTAAAATGTGATGATTCTTACAGATATTATTAGTATATTTTTGACATCTTTGGTCCAAAGAAATTGTGACATCATCATTTTTTTTTTTTATTTGAGTGAGACACGATAGTAGAAAATGAGACACAATAGTAGAAAATTTGTAACAATTAAAAGGATAACTTCTCGGATACTAACATTTGGAAAAATATTATGGAAATAATGAGGTTTTGTGAAAAAAAAATTCTTTAATCCTAAAAGCACAAATGTGGAATTCACTGCTTCACTGATAAGTTTATGGAAACAACACTACAGACCCTGGTCCATACCATATTTTGTGGTCTATCAGATATCTGATCTCCACGAACCAAGCACTAGTGTTATATTTGTACAGTGTGTAATACGAGTCTGGATCTATGGACATCCAGCTGATCCATAAATAATGGTATGGAAGAGGATATTTGGTGACAGTTTAATTGGGATACATGTTTTTGATAGTATTGTAACAGGGTAAACTTACCTTAGTATGTTACAATCTTTTCTCGTCTCTTAGTTAAATGTAGACATGTACAATTAATTTAGTTACAAATACATTTTTCGACTAAATGCAACAAATTCGCAAATTCTGAAAAATTTGAATTAACGAAAGACTAACAAATTTTTCCAAAATCAGAAAATCCATAAATTCCAAATAACGCAAACCTGAAAATAAGAACGCAAATCTGAAATTTTGAAAACTCAAATATTCGAAAATATGTAATAATAACTAACTAGTAATAACTATTACTAACTATAAAATTATAGGTATTGGAATTTCCTTTAAAATGTGGCTTTTAGTGAATGTAATAAATAAGAATTTATCCAAAGTTACGAATTATCCGAAATAACGAATGCCGGATCTAAACGAATGGTAAGTAACCAATTAATAATATTAAATATTGATAATAGTAATAAAAACGTTATATTATTATTATTTATTATTATTAATTTGTTACGTTCAATTCGTTTACATGCGGCATTCATTATTTTGGATAATGTCAGATAAATTCGTATTCGTTATTCATTAACAGACACATTGGAAATTCCAATACCTATAATTTAATAGTTAGTTATTATTAGTTAGATAACTATTATTTCAAATTTTCTGATTTTAAAATGTTCTGATTTTAGAGTTTTTGGATTTTCACATTTTCGTTCTTATTTTCTAAATTTTTAAATTTTTGAATTTCCGAATTTTTTAATTTATTCAAAATAATGTTTTTTATATCATAACGGATGACCCAAAAAACGAAAAAGAAAAAACAAATGAAACAAAAACAAACACATTTTTTGGCAGTGCAAATGTCTAGCTAAATGACATTCCTTTATTGAAATGACATAAAATGTAAAACATTTGATAACAAAATATAATACATGTAATTTTTTTTTTTTTTTTGCAGGATTGTATGGTACCCAGTACACTTTGCTATTGCTGTAAGATTTTTTTTAAAATCAACTAGAAAGCAAGAAAAACAGGGGGGGGGGGCAAGGGAATAGTTGCTGGGGCTAAACCTAGAGCATAACCACCCGGATTAATTTATGGACTGTCTCGGTACTGATGAAACACAATAAACATTGTTATATTAAAAACTTTATTACAAATAAAAATTACATAACAGACAATTATACACATCAAAGATTGGTTGTGGTTTCAACTAGTTTTGCGGGATTATACCGCTTCTTCAGGAGAGCCAATCCGATGAGTAATTAAACAAGCGCGGAGCTGGGCCACCCATATGGTTCCCCCCACGGTGGACATGGGGGATTATGCGTCGATCTCACAGCGGTTACATCTGTGGATACATTTGAAGCCGAGGCCATATAGGAGGGGAATTCCTGATAGTATGCAGACAGATGGACAGGTTGGAAACTGGGACGCCGGCTGGTACAGATACATCATGATCATGAGAGGTGAAAAGTCCGGTATTGCTGGTAACTGACCAGTATTCTGTCATCAATGGAGGTATCCATATCCGTGACAAAGAAAGCAGGGTAATGCATGGACTAGGACGGAGGATAACCGCACCCATAGAAATCCCTTATGTGCTGTCAGTCGCATCCTTGCTGTCGCTGCTTCACTCAGGGGACCACCGATGTAGAGATACACGCAACTAGAAAGCACTAGATCTAACACTACTCTAACTTTTTTCTTTGGTGTTATCTGTTATCTGGTGTAGTCAATCCAACTCAGCCCAAAGCAATTGTTGGTTCACATGTATACAGTATCTCACAAAAGTGAGTACACCCCTCACATTTTTGTAAATATTTTATTATATCAATTAATTTGACAACACTAACGAACTTACACTTTGCTACAGTGTAAAGAAAAGCGTGTACAGCTTGTATAACAGTGTAAATTTGTTGTCCCCTCAAAACTCAACACACAGCCATGTCTAAACCGCTGGCAACAAAAGTGAGTACACCATTATTTTCCAGCACTGCCTTAACCCTCTTGGGCATGGAGTTCCCCAGAGCTTCACAGGTTGCCACTGGAGTCCTCTTCCACTCCTCCATGATGACATCACGGAGCTGGTGGATGTTAGAGACCTTGCGCTCCTCCACCTTCCGTTTGAGGATGCCCCACAGATGCTCAATAGGGTTTAGGTTTGGAGACATGCCCTCACCTTCTTAGCCTCTTACCCTCAGCATTTTTAGCAAGGCAGTGGTCATCTTGAAATTGTGTTTTGGGTCATTATCAGGTTGGAATACTGCCCTGTGACCCAGTCTCTAAAGGGAGGGGATAATGCTCGGCTACAGTATGTCACAGTACATGTTGGCATTCATGGTTCCTTCAATGAACTGTAGCTCCCCAGTGCCAGCAGCACTCATGCATCCCCAGATCATGACATTCCCACCACCACGATTGACTGTAGGCAAGACGCACTTGTCTTTGTACTCCTCACTTGGTTGCCACTACACACGCATGACACTATCTGAACAAAATATCTCAACCTCATCAGACCACAGGACATGTTTCCAGTAATCCATGTCCTTAGTCTGCCTATCTTCAGCAAACTGTTTGTAGGCTTTCTTGTGCGTCATCTTTAGAAGAGTCTTCATTCTGGGATGGCAGCCATGCAGACCAATTTGATGCAGTGTGTGGCGTATGGTCTGAGCACTGACAGGCTGACCCCGCCACCCCTTCAACCTCTGCAGCAATGCTGGCAGCACTCATATGTCTATTTTCCAAAGACAAACTCTGGATATGATGCTGAGTACGTGCACTCAACTGCCGATCATGGTGAGGACTGTTCTGAGTAGAACCTGTCCTGTTAAACCAATGTAAGGTCCTGGCCACCGTGCTGCAGCTCAGTTTCGGGGTCTTGGCAATCTTTTTATAGCCTAGACTATCTTTATGTAGAGAAACAATTATTTTTTTCAGATCCTTAGAGAGTTCTTTGCCATGAGGTGACATGTTGAGCATCCAGTGACCAATATGAAAGAGTGAGAGCGATAACACCAAATTTAACACACCTGAAACCTTCTCCAGTCACACCTGAAACCTTGTAACACTAATGAACCACATGACACTGGGGAGGAAAAATTGCTAATTTGACCCAATTTGGAAATTTTCACTTAGGGATGTACACCAAAAAAAAAAAACACCAATATCAGGAACTAGGAAAATGCCTCCCACTGATTGATAATTGGATGACTGAAAGCTCACTCAAACTCAATGGATCAAAAACAGAACTCCTTATCCTTCACGCAAATCGGAAATCGAATTCTAGGACTACATGGACACCACCCACCATTCTGGGACAAACCATCAACCCAACCAACAAGGTCAAAAGCCCCGGAGTCATCTTTGACTCAGACATGACTATGGACACACAAATAGGAGCAGTAGTCAGCGGTTCTTACTACTTTCTCCGCATGCTACGTAGACTCATCCCCTTCATCCCGGAAGAGGATAAAGCAGTAGTGGTTGGTACAATCATCAATTCCCGACTAGACTACGCAAACTCCCTCTACTTAGGACTACCCAAATACCAGATTTCGCGTCTACAAGTCATCCAGAACACGGCAGCCAGACTGGTAACAGGTAAAAAAAACATGGGAATCTATCGCCCCGGTCTTGAGGTCCCTCCACTGGCTAGCCGTAAAGGATCGGATCACATTCAAGACACTCTGCCTCACCCACAAATGCACACAAGGAAGCGCTCCGCAATACTTAAACGAGAAAATTAAACCCTACGTCACCAATCGGGTGCTCCGATCAACTAACCAAAACCTTCTCGAAATCCCCACAGCCCCACAGCCCGCTACAAATCTACGGGAGAAAGTAGATTTTCAGTCCAAGGACCTCGGCTTTGGAATGCTCTACCCACGACCATTCGCATGGAAGAAAACCATTGGGCTTTTAGGAAAAAACTGAAGACCCATCTCTTCTGAAGGATCAGCACGACTCTGGATACAAGCGCCTTGAGGCGATTTGGTTCGCATTTGTCAGCGCTTTACAAGTTACTCACTCACTCACTCACTCACTCGCTCACTCACTTTTGTTGTCAGCGGTTTAGATATTAATGGCTGTGTGTTGAGTTATTATGAGAGGACAGCAAATTTACACTGTTATACAAGCTGTACACTCACTACTTTACATTGTAGCAAAGTGTCATTTCTTCAGTGTTGTCACATGAAAAGATAAAAAAAAATATTTACAAAAATGTGAGGGGTGTACCGTACTCACTTTGGTGAGATACTGTATATATTATTACACTGTAGACTGTTCATCCAGTCATGTCACAACATTGATGATATCATATAAAATATGAACTACCTCATAGATTAGTGCATTAACATGACCATAATTACCATGAAATTTCCCATCCAGCTTATGCTGTAGCATTTATGTTGCCGTATATATTATAAACTATCTCCATGGAGCAAATGTGCATTAGTATGACACAGCAAAATGTCTTGAATATGCAGCAGTGATATTAGATTAATACTATTGTAGATTTGCTAGTGATCACTATTAATGCAAACTTCTATCTGTAATACAGCATGAACAGTAGTTTAGAAAGTATATAGCATGTCTTCATAAAACAGAGGTATATAAGGGCAGAGAGTGGTTCTTGTGCAAGTAAGTGGCAGAAGGAGCATTATAGCATTCTGATAAAATTCAGAGCAGAGCAAAAAAATAAATAAAAGTCAGCAGCTGCTAACACTGTAGCTGCTGACTTTTAATAAGGACACTTACCTGTCCTTGTCACCAGCGATGTCGGCCCCCGCCAAGGCCGATCCTCGATCCTGGCAGCTCCAGGCGCCGCCATCCACAGTAGGCCGTTTCCTACTGCGCATACGAGAGCAGCGGGGCGCTTTGTGAATGGGCCAGCTGCTTTCTGGGATACACACGGTTCCCAGAATGCAGCACGCCCCATTCACAGGAAGAAACTGAGTGTAGGAGGAGGAAGAAAATCCACCGTGGAGGATGAAGAGGCAGATTTGGGACTTCCCCATAGCAACAGCTATTTCGGGTAAGTAACATTTTTTTTTTCTTTAGATTTTTGGAGGAATTTTTTTTTTCAGGGTGGAACTCCACTTTAAAAAATGTGGTAGCAAGGCTAAAGTGCAATATATATATGAGCACTCCATACTTGCAAATGCTATCATATATGCTATCATATATCACATAGACAGTGATGACAAAGGCTTACCCAAATCTGTATTACCTCTCTCTTTCGGATTAACACCTTTATCCTGTGCTCACTCTCCAGATGCTTATCTGCTAGCCTGATTGCTGCTATATACATGAAGCTCCTAGTATCCAAGTGGTTGTTGGGTGCTCCCTGCGGTCTGTTTGGATGAAACCACACATCTTGGTAGTACAGTACTGTCAGCGGATATCTGACGTCACCTTGCCACACCTATGCATTTCTTCCCTGTTCAGATAGACGGAAGCATATCAGAAAATGTTGTTTGACTAGAGAGCCAGTCTTTTGGGACACCCTGTATACTTAACCGATTTCTAAACTATATGAACATGATGACATTTTTGGTCAGAATTTGCACAATTTGAATCCTTTCCAATTTGATCATCAAATGCTAACAGTTAGCTGTTATAGGCAGCATATAGATAACTGACATAATTGCTGATAGTCTGATGATTTTTCACACATTGAGGTTGATTTACTAAAACTGGAGCTTTCAAAATCTAGTGCAGTTATACTTGGTAGCCAATCAGCTTCTAACATCAGCTTGTTCAATTAGAGCTCTGTCCAAAATGGGGAATCTCTGCTTTTTTGCACCACCAACATTTGGCACTTTTTGGAGCGGGGGAGCGGGTACCTGGTTTTGACAGCTACCCGCTCCAACTTTGCACGGTGATCTGCGTCATGTCTTGCCCCTTCCCCCCACTGTCTTCTGGGACCTGTGTGGACCATTCAGAAAGCTCAGCACAACTCAGGCATGCACAGTAGGAAACTGGCTGTGAAGCCTGAAGGCTTCAATTCTGGTTTCCCTTACCTGCAATGCCGGTGCCTGCACCCGAAGCTGATGGACGAATCAGCTTGGGGTGCTGACATTGCGGGATCCCTGGACAAGTAAGTGTCATTATATTAAACACTTCTCGACCACCACACTATTCGTTGGCAGAATGGCACAAGTAGGCAAATGGGTGTACCCGTATGTCCCTCCTTCGAAGGTGACCCATGATCGTGGCGAAGAGAGGCAGAACGGCGAACTGCCTATGTAAACAAGGAATTTCCCCCGTTCTGCCTAGTGACATGACAGGGATCTTCTGTTCCATGTCATCAGGTACAGAGATCTCTGTCATTTTCTAGTGAGCCCATCCCCCCTACAGTTAGAACACACCCAGAGAACACACAGTTAACCCCCTGATTGCCCCCTAGTGTTAACTCCTTCCTTGCCAGTGACATTTACACAGTAATCAGTGGCTGTTTTTAGCTCTGATCGCTGTATAAATGTCAATGATCCCAAAAAGTGTCAAAAGTGTCCGATCTGTCTGCCGCACCATCACAGTCCCGATAAAAATCACAGAACACCGCCATTACTAGTAAAATAATAATAATAATAAAAATGCCAAAAATATATCCCCTATTTTGTAGACACTGTGGCCCAGATTCACAGAGAGCAAGGCGCACATTACGCCGCAGTAGAGCAAACACTGTATGCTACGCCAACGTAGCGTGGAGAGGCAAGCAGCAAACCAGTGCTCCCAACGCTGCGCCAGCGTGGCATGGGTTTCCAAGGCGCACGCCAGTGTAGGTGGAAGTGGGCGTGAACCCATGCAAATGATGGGCCGAGCGCCAGACAGGTACGTATCACGAACTGCGCTTGCGCCATGACGTGGACGCAGGCACAGCACCCCCTGCGCCTGCTCACAACCACGCCGGCACAGCTGCCTAAGCTACGCCGGATCACTGCGTACGCCGTGAACATAACGTACGCCCAGCCAGACACACGTCCAACGCACAATACGCCGGCTTGTGTTCCCTGGTGCAGACCTGTGCATGTCTGTTGCTGGGTTGCACCTCATTTATGGGGAATAACTTTACGCTGGACGTACAACTTACACGCATCTCGCATAGCATGCGCCGGGCACACGCACGTTCGTGAATCGGCGTATTTCCCTAGTTTGCATGTTTGAATGGCTAATCAATGGGATCAGCATCATGTGCCCAGCCCGTATGTGCGCCCACCCTACGCCGGCGTGTGCAAGCTACGTTGGCGGATGTAGCCTGTTTTTAGGCGCATGTTGGTTTGTGGGTCTGCCGCACACATACGCCGGCGCATATTTGCACTTACGTTGGCGCAACATGTTATACGTTGGCGTAAGTGCTTTGTGAATCTGGGCTTATAACTTTTGTGCAAACCAATGAATTTACACTTATTGTGATTTTTTTAACCAAAAATATGTAGAATATATATCGGCCTAAACTGATGAAGAAATTTGTTTTTTATAGATTTTTTGGGGATATTTATTATAGCAAAAAGTAAAAAATTTTTTTTTTAAAAATGTGCGCAAAAAATAAAAACAGCAGAGGTGATCAAATGCCACCAAAAGTAATCTCTATTTGTGTTGGAAAAAGGACATCAATTTTGAGTGGGTATAACATTGCACGACCACACAATTGTCAGTTTAAACGACATAGTGCAGAATTGCAAAAAATGTTCTAGTCATTAAGGGGGCAAATTCTTCCGGGGCTTAAGTGGTAAAAGTTAGCAGCTACATTATTTGTATCCTGCTAAGTTGGAACTCAGCTTTAAACTTTGACAAAAAATTAAAAACCTGGAAGCTGATTGGTTTCTATGCAGAACTGCACCAAATTTTGCACACTGTAGTTTTTGTAAATAAACCCCATATGTGTTGTGGCCTAAGTCTCACCAATAGAATAGAAATTACACATTGGAGCAGGTGGTATAAAACCCATTGTAACCTTACTTGTTAATATACATGAGTCATAGCCATGTAAAAATCAAAGCAAAGTGATCTTAGAAACATGCTGCTTTTTTCCTTCAAAGTAGCAATGAAGCATATTCTGATAGAGAAGATTAAAGCTTGCTTTGTTACATTATTTATAATTATTCGACACAAAAAAAATCCTGAAAGGGGCCTCTGTTAAAGATAGATGGAAAATTACTTGTAGAAAGCTTTTGAATTAGTTGAAATGTAATTAACAATTTCAATTTAATTGAGATTGTTCAGTCCTGTAAAAAGTAGATGAAAAAATAAACATTTGTGAAAAAAAGACCTGCCCTTTTAATTATAAAATATATTGTATATTTAAGTAGCATTTGTAGAGACAGCTTCCTGATCTCTGTTGTAGGGTTTCTTACTTTCTTTTAATTCCTGCAACAAAAATTATGTAGGAAATGTTGCTAAGGGAGTAGAGAATATTCCCATGGCTTAGTCAATAACATGAAGCTGTGTTCACCACAATCATCTAATCATGTACTGGCTAAATCCTATTGTTTTAATTTCCTTGAGCAATTGGGTATCCAAAGTGAACATAGCTTTATATGGGTTGATTTTCTAAAGGCAAATAGACTGCTCACTTTTAAAGGGAAGCAGTGAATGCAGTGAAATTGCAAGTTTTTTTTTTTCTTGGGAGAGTGCATGTGAACAGAACACGGCCAATCAGCACTGTCCAGACATGGGGTCAGGGCTCAGGGGTCCTACAGCCTTATGGGACAATCAGGGGAGAATGAAAACTCCTCCTACAAGCTTTAACCAGACACTAATGGAAGTCACAAGACTGCTATATACTGCCAGGGCCGGCGCTCCCACTAGGCGAACTAGGCAGCCGCCTAGAGCGCACTGCCGCCAGGGAGCGCTGCCACAGCTGCTGGGTCCCCTACAGAAGATCGGTCCCTCTTCAACCGATGGTGACTGATGCTGAGTGTAGCTGAAGGGCTCTATATGGCTGGCTGCAGAGTGACTAGGCAGGGAGAAGAAGCAGACAGATCATCCCCTTCGCTGCACTAAGCCAGAGGTGACCATGCTGATGTCCAGCAGTCAGCAGCAGCAGCCGTGGTGTCAGCTCTCTGCCCGCCCCGCCTCCCTCTCTGGGTGATGTGCAACCATTGGAGGAGCAGGGCATAGACACCCAGAATGGATCCACCCAGGCATAGACTGGCCACAGGCTGGGCCGAAGCCGCAAAGCCACTTGTCCTGGAGGAGTGTGGAGCCCAAGCAAAGCTGATCCTGCAGCTTACCCAGCCTCTCCGCGGCCGGCCGCCGGAGCCCGGGGGTTGAACCGTGTGTGATTGGTGATACTAACTACTGCCTACTAACTACTACTCTTATCACTGGTGTGTGACCCCCTCCACTTGGCTCCATCCATCCACCTAGCTGTCCACTGTGCTATATTCTCCCTCCACCACGCTGCACCCACCCCCCTCCCCCTCTGCTGTCCACCTGGCTGCACTTTCCCTCTGCTGTCCACCTGGCTGCACCCCCTCCTCTGCTGTCCACCTGGCTGCACCCCCTCCTCTGCTGTCCACCTGGCTGCACCCCCTCCTCTGCTGTCCACCTGGCTGCACCCCCTCCTCTGCTGTCCACCTGGCTGCACCCCCTCCTCTGCTGTCCACCTGGCTGCACCCCCTCCTCTGCTGTCCACCTGGCTGCAGCCCCTCCTCTGCTGTCCACCTGGCTGCACCCCCTCCTCTGCTGTCCACCTGGCTGCACTTCCCCTCTGCTGTCCACCTGGCTGCACTTCCCCTCTGCTGTCCACCTGGCTGCACCCCTCCTCTGCTGTCCACCTGGCTGCACCTCTCCTCTCCTCCTGGCTGCACCTCTCCTCCTGGCTGCACCTCTCCTCTCCACCTGGCTGCACCTCTCCTCCTCTCCACCTGGCTGCACCTCTCCCCTCCTCTCCACCTGGCTGCACCTCTCCCCTCCTCACCACCTGGCTGCACCTCTCCTCTCCTCACCACCTGGCTGCACCTCTCCTCTCCTCACCACCTGGCTGCACCTCTCCTCTCCTCACCACCTGGCTGCACCTCTCCTCTCCTCACCACCTGGCTGAACCTCTCCTCTCCACCTGGCTCTATCCCTCCACCTACCTGCACCCCCCCCCTCCTGTCCACCTGGCTGAACCCCTTCTCCACCTGGACCAGTTCTGGTGCTAAAATTGAATTCATTTTGATTATTTTTTTTGGGGGGGGGGGCGCAAGTAGCTGGTCTCGCCTGGGGCGCAAAATAGTCTAGCACCGGCCCTGTATACTGCTGATGAGAAAAGGTATTAGGCAGTTTATATTTACTAAAGTAATTGCATTTACATGTTCTGTGTACTATGGGAGACCATATATAGTGAATGCAAGGTCCTGGGTTTAGTAACATTTTAAGTCAACATTCTCTACTCTTTACTAACCAACACCAGTGGTTTCTGTAATGACCTTTAACAGAGCCAAAGAAAGACTTTTCACATTTTCTGTAGCAGAAAACCAGATGAGTATCGGTGTGGGGTACCTGTTGCTTCTCATTCCTCAGCAGTTGAAGGGGAGCTCCACTTTTTTCTAAAAGCAGAGAACCCATCAGGTACTATTTATAAAAACTGAGGCAACAAAACACAAGGAGAACTTCTCTTTAATTTGTATACATAAGTCCATTTGTGCATGTTACTCGAAATCTATATTTTCTTTCATTTACAGACATTCTGATTCTCCTCACAGTCATAGCACCTAATCGTGGTAACATTAGTCATCTGTATAGGAGGACATGTAGCAGGATGATTAACTGACTAGCAATTCTGGTATTAAACTGGAAAGTCTGACCAGTAGCCCTACTAGATCACACACTAAGGCCTCGTACACACGACCGAGTTTCTCGGCAAAAACCAGCAAGAAAATTGCTGTTTTTTTTTGCCGAGGAAACCGGTCGTGTGTACACTTTTCAACGAGGAAACTGTCAAGGATCTCGTCGAGCCAAAAAGAGAGCATGTCTTCTTTTTCCTCGACGGCAATGGAGAAATTTGGCTCGCCGAGATCCTCGACATCCTAACAAGGAACTCGACGAGCAAAACGATGTGTTTCGCCCGTCGAGTTCCTCGGCCGTGTGTACAAGGCTTAAGAGGAACAGAATATGTACCTTGTCTCCCATTATGTTCTGTACTGTTACAGGAAATAGCTGGAGCCAATAGAATGGCTTTACACAAACATAAGATATTTATTATACACAATAATACTAATACAAACTCTACTACCAATAAATGTTATAGTTTATACTGACTCAAGCTTAAGATTATATTTTGTCTGTAGTAACAACTTCCAATTTGTAATTCTACTGAAAGCCAGACATTCCATTGGTATTATTATTATTTTTTTTTTTTTTGTTTACAAACTTTTATTGCAAAAGATAGAGAGCGGTACATAGTTGGATAAATATAAAGATACATTATTGTTATTATTACTACTACTACAAACTGTATGCTTATGCACCTACTTGAAATCTATTTTAATCATACATTTGTTATTATCTACCTTGTCCAACTACTGACTATGTGCAGCAATATTTCTTGCAATTTTAAGAAATATTGTTTAACCACTATGTAACACATAGCTACGAACATAAGTTTTCTTCAAGGTTCTACCTCCCAAGGCTTCAAAAATGTCTCCACTTAAATGTAGACAATATATTAAACTCACCCCTTACCTCCTACCCAGAATGAATGCCACATCAGTAGGCCTGAACAATTTTAAGTAGGAGAAAAATCCCAAAGTTGCATTTGCAAAGCTAATCTGCCACAAATCCAGACTATGATGGTCAGCTTGTGCTGTTTCTAATTTAAACAGGAAGAATAATCTATACACTTCTGATGTGAAGATTGAAATAATGAAGGTTATCCTTGCAGTGGGTTCCCCTTGGAACTGAAGGGGTTTACTGCTGATGTTGTCAATGGGGACTGGCTGCTGGGGCATCAAGACTAAGGTGAATAATAGTGATGAGCCTAACACAACCGAGTTTAGCTTGTGCAGGGCTTGGTGAACATGAGTCAACCTTGGGTGCCCATTGAATTTCTGCCCCATTTCTAGGCTAATAGACATGGGAATGTCAAATGCATGGTATGGCAGCTGGGCACGGCCGTGATGAATATGTAACAAAGCAAAAAAATGTCTGCCTGGCTCACAGTCTCCACTCTAATTCATCCTAAAGGTGTTCTTTCGGATTGAGGTCAGGACTCTGTGATTGCCAGTCAAGTTCCTCCACCCCAAACACACTAATCCATATCTTTATGGACATTGCTTTGTGCACTGGTGCTCAGTCATGTTGGAACAGGAAGGGGCAATCCCCAAGCTGTTCCCACAAAGTTGGGAGCATGAAATTGTCCAAAATGTCTTGGTATGCTGATGCATTAAGAGTTCCCTTCACTGAAACTAAGGAGCCAAGCCCAAGCCCTGAAAAACAACCCTGCTCCATAAACCCCCCTCCACCAAATGATTTAGTCCAGTGCACAAAGCAAGGTCCATAAAGACATGAATGAGTGAGAGATGAGTGGAGACTGCGAGTCAGGCTTTTTCGTTCACATCAGTGCCTGACCTCACAAATGTGCTTCTGAAAGAATGGTAAAACATTCCCATAGACTCACTCCTAAACCTTGCGGACAGCCTTCCCAGAAGAGTTGCAGCTGTTATAGCACCAAAGGGTGGGCCAACTCACTATTGAACCCTACGGACTAAGACTGGGATGTCATTAAAGTTCATGTGCCTGTAAAGGCAGACGTCTCAATACTTTTGGCAATATAGTGTATTTGGGTCTACAGACAGAGGATTTTGACATTTGGAAGCCACCTCCTGCCCCCCATGTGAATAAGTAAGGGGTACTAGTGTAAACACTTGTTTTTGTGTTTTTGACAAGTCCTATGTTTAAAAAAAAAAATCCCACGATGTACATTTATCATCAATAACATCATCCAGTGATGTAGAAACATGTCATTCACAATGCCCAATGCTAGAGAAAGTAATACTGCTAATATACATGATGCACCGCTCCCGATGAATAGGTAAAGGTTTGACCATTCATCCAAATAGCCAAACAGTCAAGGTTCGATCCAAACCTTAAAGTGGATATAAACCTGATTTTTTTTTTTAATGAAGACTTCTACCTGGTACAGTAGAGGATGTTAAGTCATCTGTGCCCAGTCTTGTCACAAAGAGTTAATCCAACTCTGAGCAATCCTCTTGTCTTTTTTTGTTTCAAAGATTTTATTGAGATTTTGTTGTATTGATGAAAACAAACATACATTTGTACATTAAAGAGAATATAATTGTGAACAGTATTATTAATACAGAAATTTATATTTATTAAAGAATAAAATAAAACTAAATATTTAAGGAAAACCTGGATAAAAAGGGGTAAATAGGGATACAAAAAAAGGGGGGGGGAGCAGGGGAGAAATTAATGATAAAAAGAAAGATGATTGAACAAGAGTTGACAGGAGTCAAGAAGTGGATTATAAAATGATATTATAATCAGGTCAAGCTACATTTAAGCAGTGGTTAAAAGGTGATGTTCTGTAGATTTCGTAAAGTGAATCCAACAAGCCCATTTTTCATGAAATTTTTTAGGAGAATCCCCGGCTTTCTGAATTAAGTCTTCCATTTCAGCAATGTTTCCTATCTTACATAACCAGTCAGAGATACTGGGGGGTGAGATTTTTTTCCAATGTATTGGTATACAAAGTTTAGCAGCATTAATAAGATGTAATATGATAGACCTTTTGTATGTTAAATGAGGTAAAGATGTATGATGTAGTAAATATTGAGCAGCTGTAAAATCAGGAATATACGTCGTAATAAGGGAGACCAGGCAGTGTCTCTTGTCTTTTTTTAGTAAGATACAAAATGACACAAAGATAAGTTTGTGTTGCCAAATCCCCCACTGCTGTGACTGGCATCTGATTTCTTTATCACATAAACTAGCAGAGAGCAGAGTGTGTGTTACGATTCCAGCTTCACATCCTCCCTTCAGCTCTCCTGGGATTTGCTTCTTTACTCATCAGAATGATTGGGCATACTGAAGTCATGTGGTGCCTTTCCTAAGTTTTGACTGGATGTTACTCATCATGGGGCATGTTCAGTGTGGTTGAAGAGTAGGAGAGTGTAGAGGTGGGTGGGGAGTTTTGTGACATTATGACTCTGCCTACCAAGCTCCGGCAAAGAGACCCACCCACTGATTCCAGAGTTTTTCAGCTCCTACTGCTGAAGAGGGTGACATTTGCAAGGTAGGGATACATGCAGGAGGCTTGCATGTATATATACATTAATACTGTGTTATTAATTTATACTGGGTGAGTGGTAGGTTTACATCCACTTTAAGCTCATCCCTAGTATTTAACTCTTATTCATCATCCCAGGCAGGGCCGATCCACCCTATAGGCTCACTATGCAAGCCGCTTAGGGCCCCACAAAGTTACTAGAGGCCCCTCCTGGTGAGAAGTCATACTCCGCTTCTCAACTCGCTGGCTGCATGGGAGAAGAGGTAAGAAGTCAGCACCCCCAGCTTCTCACTTTATTGTAAGATGTCATTTCCGACAGCAGAACACCCCCTCTCCCGCTTCTCAACTTTAATCTTTAATGTGTTGTGTCACTGTCGGCAGTGCCCCCCCTCCCCCTGCTTCTCAACTTTAATGTGACATGTAATTTTGCTTAGGGCCCCAGGAAGGTCAGGATCGGCACTGATCCCAGGATAAAATGAGACTAAAGGATAGTTTTGGTCCCAGCCTGAAGTTCTGCTTAACCCTTATTGGATGGTAAACTCAAGAGCTCTGTGTCATTGGTCCACTCATGTCCTAAAGTAGCACTTTCAGCTCTTCAGAGGTTAGTGAGGAAATGCTGCCACCCCAGAGTTACAGGAAGTCACTTTAAAGGTTTGGGCATCTATAATGGTTTAGAGACTGTTTTATTTTAATTCATTTTCATTTGAAGAAAAAATTGCACAGTTTTTTACCGCTTAAAGACCGGCTGCTATAGTTTGCCGGCGGCAAAATGGTTCTCCTGCGTGAATTGTCGTAAGTGTACGGCGACTAGACATGTGCAATTCGTTTTGTTTCTAATTCGTTTTTTTACGGAAATTCATTAATTACGAATTTTCGTATTTACGAATTTTTTATTTACAAATTTTGAATTTACGAATTTACGAATTTTCGTATTTCCAAAAATTCGAATTTACGAATTTTCGTATTTCCGATGTTTTTTAATTTCCGAATTTTGGAAATTCGGAAATACGAAAACATTTCGGATTTTAGAATTTTTCGAATTTTTCAAATTTCGAATTTTTCAAATTTCGAATTTTTCAATTTTTACATTTTCGAATTATTCACTTTTGAGATTTGGAATTTTTCAAATTTCCAATTTTTCACATTTCCAATTTGGAATTTTTCAATTTTATAATTTTTCAATTTTACAATTTTCGAATTTTTCAATTTTACAATTTTCGTACTTCCGAATTTCGAAAATTCGAAATTTCGAAAATTGAAAAATTCGAAATTCGAAAATTGAAAAATGTTTCAAATTTCGAATTTTTCAATTTCCGAATTTCGAATTTTCGAATTTTCGTATTTACGAATTTCGAAAATTCGAAATTGAAAAATTTGAAAATTGGAAATGTGAAAATTCGAAAATGTGAAAATTCGAAAATTTTAAAATTCCAAATTTAAAAATTCCAAATTCGAAAATTGAATTGAAATTTTTATTTTCTAATTTCTAATTTCTAATTTTTCAATTTTCGAAATGTCTAATTTCTGACATTTCTAATTTTTCAATTTTCGAAATTTCGAATTTCGAAGTTTTTGAAATTTCGAATTTCGAATTTTTCAATTTTCGAATTTTGAATTTTTCAATTTCCGAATTTTCGTATTTCGAAATTGAAAAATTTGAAATTTCGAAATTGAAAAATTAGAAATTTCGAAATTGAAAAATTTGACATTTCGAAATTGAAAAATTGAAAAATCGAAATTTCGAAAATTCGAAATTCGAAAATTGAAAAATTCGAAATTCGAAAATTCGGGAACAGTGATTGCTGTCATGTTCCAGTAAGCCCATCCCACCCACAGTTAGAAACACAGTTAACCCCTTGATCGCCCCCTAGTGTTAACCCCTTCCCTGCCAGTGACATTTACACAGTAATGAGTAAAAAATGAGTGAGTGAAAAATGTATATAGCGCAACACATACGAACTGAATCACCTCAGGGTAATCAGTGGCTATTTTAGCTCTGATCACTGTATAAATGTCAATGTTCCTAAAAAAGTGTCAAAAGTGTCCGATCTGTCCACCGCAATGTCGCAGTCACAATAAAAATGTGCAGAAGAATATATATTAGCCTAAACTAATGAAGAAATTTGTTTTATTAAAAAATAAATGTGGGATATTTATTATAGCAAAAAGTAAAAAATATGGATTTTTTTTAAATTGATGTTTTTTTTGTTTATAGCACAAAAAATAAAAACCGCAGGGGTGATCAAATATCACCAAAAGAAAGCTTTATTTGTGGGGAAAAAAAGGATGTCAATTTTGTTTGGGTACAGCGTTGCACGACCGCGCAATTGTCAGTTAAAGTGACGCAGTGCCGTATCGTAAAAAATGCTCTGGCCATTAAGGGGGGTAAAACCTACCAGGCCTGAAGAGGTTAAAAACAACTGTTAAAACCAATGATTAACTATGCTGAGTAATTAGCAGTTACATCACAATCACAATACTAACGCATGAATTAATAGTAGTCAATAGTGCCCAAAAGTGCTCATATAAGTGGAGAAAAACACAAAATGACCTTCAACAACTAAAAAGCCTGGATCCATCTTGCATACAATGAACTCATTAAAGTGAAAAGTGTGTATTCCTCCACTGTGGACCAACTAGACAAACTTTCACCTCCTAAGTAGGACCTTTAAATTATTAAAGGTCAAAACAGGCAGGTTCCTAATCAGCTGGAATACGATGCACTGTAGGTTAAAAACCTTCTTTCACACCAACGTCAGTGCCAGGAAGAGAGTACAATGTTATCATTCAAAGAAAAAAACAAACAGACCATAGTGCTTTCTTTTTTATAGACAAATAATTTTATTAAAAATGCACTCACGTAATAATAATTCAAGATTGCTTTCTTCAAAGAATCCAAGGAACAGGGGCTCTCCCCGCAGCTCATCGATCTACCAATGTCAAGCTGACAGCTCAGACTTCACTCCAGTAAGATTGGGCTGCTATGGGAATGATCTTACTCCTGAGTCACTGTGTGCGCTCCTATACACTCCGCCTTACGCGTTACGCTGTTCAACATCATCACACTTCTGGGACTGGCTCAAAGGAATAATACTAAATATTAGGAAATACTTTATTGTTACCTAACCAATGCTACCTACTGCATGGAAATGTTACCTTTGTTATTTTATATTACCATAGATCAGCACGCTCAGCTGAAGATGTAACTGTTTTTCTTTGGCTTCCTAAAAAGTCTCAGATTGGTCTCTGCTTTTGGCCCAATTTGCAAGTGTCAAACAGTAGTCATAGTGATTATATGACAAAGTTAGAATTTCTGTTACTTCCACTTTACAAACAGAGACTCGGTTTGCTATCTCTTGTTTTAAACAAAAGTAAATGTAATATGACATATTATATAGTTTAGTTGTACACAGTTTATTTAAACAATATAAGATATAACAATATATGATAAATAAAATAATGATAAAATCCTCAACTTTTCAACATAAATATAATTGATTTTTTACTACAGGCGGTCCCTGGGTTACAAACAAGATAGAGATTGTAGGTTTGTTCTTAAAGGGGTTGTAAAGGTAAAAAAAAATCCCCAAAATAGCTTCCTTTACCTTAGTGCAGTCCTCCTTCACTTACCTCATCCTTCGATTTTGCTTTTAAATGTCCTTATTTCTTCTGAGAAATCCTCACTTCCTGTTCTTCTGTCTGTAACTCCACACAGTAATGCAAGGCTTTCTCCCTGGTGTGGAGTGTCGTGCTCGCCCCCTCCCTTGAGGGGGGAGGGGGCGAACAGGAGAGTCAGGCCACCCACTAACACACATCTCCTTTCTCTATCTGCAACGTAGAGAGCTTCCTGACTCTCCTGCTCGCCCCCTCCCCCCTCAAGAGGCTTTCTCCACACCAGGAAGAAAGCCTCACATTACTGTGTGAAGTTACAGACAGAAGAACAGGAAGTGAGGATTTCTCAGAAGAAATAAGGACATTTAAAAGCAAAATCGGAGGATGAGGTAAGTGAAGGAGGACTGCACTAAGGTAAAGGAGGCTATTTAGGGGAACTTTTTTTTACCTTTACAACCCCTTTAAGTAGAATATGTTTGTAAGTTTGAACAGGTATGTTTTTAAAGTGTAGCTCCAGCCAAAAAATATATTTTTAAGCTTTTTGGATATCATAGGGAAGGGTTAACACCCCTGTAACCTTTGTTTTGCTGTCTGTTCCCCTGTTCAGAAGATTTCACCTTGTCCCAATGACAATTGGATTTTGAAAATGTTGGGTTATTAGAGAAACAAGGATTGTTGATAAAGCATCAGTGGAGACACCATTTTCCCATAATAACTGTTACAGGAGAGAATTTCCCTTCCTAGGGGTAGATTTCCTCTCACTTCCTGTTGTCTCCCTCAGTTTGTAAGTAGGAGTCGTTTATAAGTCGGATGTTTGTAAGTAGGGGAACGCCTGTAATTGGGTTCTAGTCAATCAGAGGTGTATATGGTTGGGACATGCATGCAGAAGCCATAACAATAACTTAAATAATAAGGACAAAATATTTTATTTCCTACTGCAGAATCTGATGTAGATTGGGTTTTCAAATTGTGTAGCTTTAAAAAGAATGCCATATGCCAACATCTGGCTATTACTACTATGGCTCCAAAGCTGGGTAAACTTTAAAAAGCCATCTCTTGCCAAGAGTAATCCGTTTATATCATACAAATCAGGATTTAACTCTTTGGTGTGGCTGTGCTGAGTTGGGTTAGGAGATGGAAAGTAATATCTATCGTTTAATCACTCGTGCAGGTTAAAAGCTTTAAAGAGCTTTTAATAATGAATTTTAGCAAAACATTTTTGTAACTATTTGCAAAGTTCACAATTCACTTTCAAAATTTCACGTAATAGTTAAATGCTGCACTATATATTTTAGCTTGATTTGCACAGAATTGGGTATAATTAATTCTGTGTTATAAAAAGAAAAACACAACAGTAGCTGTAATAGCAGTTATACAGTTTTAATTTGCCAGGATAATCAAATTTTATGTACTTGACAAGGCACAGATGATCAAATAAATATACTTAGTAGGTTGTACTTGGGCTTAAGACTGGTAAAAAAAATCTAGGAAAGTCAAATAAATACGAAGAGGAACACTTGTGGGTTTAAATAAACATTTGTGTTACCTAAAATGGCTTCACTGTGCTTGTTTGCTAGAATAGCAATGCAACTTTACAGTGCCTTAGGATTACATCAGAAATCAAAGCTTCTTTAGAAAAGCTGAGAACCAGTTTGGCATCCTCCGCAGGAGGGTCACCCTTTGGGCTGTAGCTCAGAACAACCGATATACCTTTGGTAAATTTAACTTGTACACCACTTTAAAAGTATGGATCCCTATGTGTACACTTCATCCTGTTTACAGATGGCTGTTATAGAATTCCGTCTGCTATCATGTACTCATTCATCTTATTTCCTATAGTTGTTCTTTAAGATTATGATTGTAGTTAGAATTGTGATCCAGATTGTCTAATCACCACTATTTTCAGTCGGACATATATTATCATAAAGAACTGAAAAACACTGTTGTTGCACTGTAGTTGGGATAACTTACACAAGTGCAAACTACAAGTGCAAAGTGCACTTGAAATTGCACTGAAAGTGCACTTGGAAGAGCAGTCACTGTAAATCTGAGGGGTAGATCTGAAATGAGGGGAAGCTCTGCTGATTTTATCATCAAATCATGCACAAGCTAAATGCTGTTTTTTATTTTACTTGCATGTCCCCCTCAGATCTACAGCGACTGCACTTCCACGTGCACTTTCAGTGCAATTTCAAGTGTACTTTGCATTTGTAGTTTGCATAGTAGTACAAAGTGGATTTGCCTTTAGTAAATAACCCCCATTGTCTGCATAACTCCTGGAAACTAAATGCTTCTGCATGGTAAAAAAAAACGCTGCACATTGTACCAAAACATGCTGTCATGGACTTCAGGGGCTGCATTCTGGAACTATGGCCTTCATTGGACCAAATTTCCGATTCAAGGGTCCTTTATTTACTATGCTAACTGAAATACTGCAACACGAGGTAAACACTGTAAGCATTTAAAGTTTAACCTTTGTTAGAATAAATCAGTTCTAAATTATCAAGCCCTGTACACACGGGCCAGAATCTCGTCAGGAAAAAAACGTAGTTTTTCCTGGAAAGGTTCTTGGCAAGAATCTCTTGTACAGACACTCCTTTCAAAAGAATCGTGGTTCTTTTGGAAGGCAAGAAAGTGGTGACGTCATCGCGTACAACGAGCATGCGCTCGTCACATTTTATGCCTTCGCTGCCATCTTGCTGCACCCTACCTATGCCTATTAAACTACCGCACATGCATCAAAGTCATTTCGAGCATGTGCGGGTTTCCATGGCAACAGGTAAGTATACACACTCTCGGGTTTCTCGGCAGGAAAACACTGCCAAGAACCACAACGAGAAAATAGAGAGCAGGTTCTCTATTTTTCTCGTTGAGATTTTAGGCAGTTTTCTTGACGAGAAACCTGAAAGCCTTGTACACACGCACAGTTTACTTGGCAAGAAATCTCTGCCAGCAGTTTTCTTGTTGGTTCTTGCCGAGTAAACCGAGCGTGTGTACGAGGCTTGAGTTTCAGGCACGCCTGCCTGGTAAAAAATAAATGAATTCACAATCACCTCTAGTGACTTATACCGCCCTAAATAAATAATATTATGCCTTCTATAGTCACAGTAGCTGCTGCTTGGTCAACCCCTACTCTCTAAAGCCCCTTAAAAAAAAGCAAGATTTTTACATGTTACATACCTCCAATAATACCCCTTACAGTAAATAAAAAAAAGGTGGCACAGAAATCTAACTTACACCAATGCCTATGGCAAAATTCAATTCCCCCCTAAAATATTTTGAAAACCTTTTATATATGTGTTAATGGTGAGATTTGTTTTTTTTAAAAAAATCTGATTCTCCATTAAAAAATATAAACATAACTTTTTCTAATCCAATAAAAGACAAGAATTTTTTGGACAACTGGATTTGACAAGTTAAGGTTTTAAGAAGTTTATCAATATCTAATTATTGTTTCTGTGCAATAATCCAATGCCCTGAGCATTTCCGTAGTGTTATCTGTAATATGTATTTTTCATGAATCATTTAATCTTTCGGCTCTTGCAATATTTGGAATTTTGGTTTGCAACATCCACCATTCGTGCGTTTTTGGCCATAAAGGTGAATCCTTTGTTTATTGGAAGTGGGCTTAATAAACAATATGTATTTCTGTGTACACAGAGATGTTTGATTCATTGATGTTGTGTCACTTCACTTGTTTATGGAAATGTGGCTGCAGAAGCCCTTAAGCTGATAAATTATACCACACAGTTAAAAATTCTTTTGCTGCCAGAAACATGCCACATGATGAATGCAATTCTTAACCCTCGGGGTCAGATACTGATGCACTTGTTTGAGGTGTCAGAATACAGCAAACTCCTAATTAAAGGTTTATCTCTGTTTGGCTACAGTTAATGTAAACTTTGTACACAATAGCTTGATAAAATAGAATTAAAAGTTGGACTCCAGTGCAAGAGAAATGAAAAATGAATGTAAATCTAGCTGTGGATTATGCAGATCCTGGCTATTTATAGTGTTGAATCTCCACAAACTTTCACACGGTTCACAGATGTGGGCAGCTGTTAGGCTCAGCCGTTTGTACTCATAAGTTCAAGGAGTCGTGTTGATGTAGAAGCTAAATCCACTTTCTGCAGACAAGTTGTGTTTAGAAAGACACCTCAGTGAGTCACAAACCCTCAAACGCGTCAGGGTTCGTCAGAATGGTTAATCAATGTACTTTTTCCACTTTGACACTCACTTATCTTATTTGGCAACCTCTCAAACAACAAGCTGTTCCACTCCTTCTAATATGTTTATCTCCTTCAATGATGTCAGCAGACCTAAGTAAATCTAATATTCGTGTGGACTTAGATTGGCTGGCATTCTTTGATTGTGAGTCTGAATTCAATATCACCAAGCCAGCTGCTTCCTTTTGATAGAAGAATCAGTCTCCACTTAGTATGTTTTTCTCTGTTCAGATATATTTGCCCTTTCAGTTTTTTTTGTATTTCTGGAATTTTTGTACAAATAGCTGATAACTTTCAATTTTTTTTTCTTTCATGTGCTATTTTCAGCAGGAATGATGTTAGTTGTGGGCACATTTAATGGTTTACTTTCATATAGTCAATAATACATTTTATATCACTACATCATTTATTTCACTCCTCCTTATTAGGCTGTAGCTAGCTAGGGAATTAAACAATATTTAATGATACGCCAAATGTAAAACAGTTTGACCTTGGACCCTTCCGTGCCTGGTTACCCCAGGTGCAAACACCATACTGGAGCGCACTCTTGCTGTCCCCACACCAAAATCCAATAGAAATATCACTCTGACAATTCTATCCTTAAGCCGCTTACACACGACCATTTTTCATGTCATGGAAAAAAACTTTTTTCTTGACGTGATATTTGGCAAGCCTGCCTTGCATACACACGATCGTGAAAAAAAATGCTCTAGCAAACTGAGGTGACGTACAACACGTACAACGGCACTATAAAGGGGACTTTCCATTCAAATGGTGCCACCCTTTGGGCTGATTATGCAAATTTCCCTTCTCATAACTTGCTTCTGAGCATGCACGTTTTTCCCCGTCGTTAAAGCCTACACACGACCGTTTTTCACGATGAGAAAAACTACAACGCGAAAAACGACAAGAAAAAATAGAGCAGGTTCTAAATTTTTAATGCCTATTTTTCTCATAAAAAAAAATGCTCTGGAGCCTACATGTTTTTAATGACCAATTTAAAAAAATTAATTTTTCTCGTCATGAAAAACGGTCGTGTGTACGTGGCATTAGCATGAAAGCTATATTGATCCTGGTAAGCATGAATACAGCCAATTTTGAACCTCCTGCTCTGATATGACATGTTTGAGCTGGCTATAGGCATACCCCGCTTTTAAGTACACAACTGGGTTTATTTACTATCGTTGGAAAGTGCAAAATCAGGCTCACTTCTGCATAGAAACCAATGAGCTTCCAGGTTTTATTACCAGGCTTAATTGAACAAGCTGGGGTTAGAAGCTCATTGGTTTCTATGCAGACGTGAGCCTGAGTTTGCAGCAATAGTAAATAAACCCCATTGTTTACTTAAAAGTGGGGTATGCCTGTACTGGCTGAATTGCAATCACTGTAAATCTTCTGATCCTGTGAAGTCACATATTCTAACTTTTCTGTTACGGTAGGTCTCACACAACAACATATGGCTGCATGACAATGCTCCCTCAGGGGGCAGGTCCATGATAGTCCGAGCTTAGAGGAATTATCTGCTTTTTTGAGGCATCATATGCTTATATGAGCCCAGCACCAGGTGATGTTTTCAGAGGGATGCCCATGCTTTCTTAGGGCTTCTGTGTCTTTTGTCATTGGACTTATGATGATAGGCAATGGGGAATGCCTGATACACCGGACTGGAATGTTTGATGTGGGAATGCATAGTTTTTTGTTATGAAAAATAAAAAAATAAAGGAAAAAAGGGAAAAATCAAATGGTTCATCATAATAAAGAAACATTTAAATCTCAGCTCTTCTTAACAGTAACCTGCTATGACAGAAACATTTGGGGTGCTGTAGTTGACTTCTTCTTCTGAAAATGCTAGCAATTTGGCTTCATGCTAACCTTCTTGCTTTAATGTTTAATAATTACTGACCTAGAGTAGCTATGCAAGTGAGGATCTTTTGCTTTCTTTGACTTTTCTGATCTTGATACTTGTTCAAAGATAGGGATTCAATCTGCACTGAAGATAATGAGTAAGAAAAACAGATTTATCATTTTTAGAAATGACAACCCCTATATTTCTCTAACCACATGTTTATTGAGGAATATCAAGACAACCTTATGTAGGAATGATAGTCATATCTAATCTGTTTATGTAATAGTAAACCATACAAACTGCCCAAAACAATGTGCAATAAAATGTATACACAACCTAACTAAGAAATGATGTTAAAAAGAAAATGCAGAGAATAGACCAACTTACACTTGGCATGTTTGCCAGTTCTTGTAATAAATGTTCTTACACTAGTGATGATTACATAGACAATTATAACTCATTACTGAATTATGACATGCTCAAAATAGATAATTACAGCTTATAATTTTAATTAAATTTCTTTGATAGTGGCAGCACAGGAGACAGATATGGCAGAATAGAAAATGGGCAAGTGAACCTTAGATTTAACATAATGTTAAAGGTGATAGGTAAAGATTGAATCCAGTTGAAAATTCAATGTTGGCATCTGTAATTTTCAACTCTTGCCCAGCAGCAGCTGTTAAAAAGATTTAAATCGCTGGGACCTTAGAACCCTTTATACTGTCTGTTTCATGAGCTGGGTGTATTGGGAGAAAAAAATAAAGAGGACCTCAAACAACAAATAAACACTTAAAATGGTTGTACATCTTAAATGTTTTCTTAAAATAAAAAAACAATATTTTCCCCTGCTTGGTGCAATGGTTTTGCACAGAATGGCCAATTGCCTCCTCTTCTAGGCCCCCCTGCCGGTGTTCTCCTCTCCTCCTCCGAGCCAGGCTGTGTGTGGCCAGGAAAAATGGCCAGGAAAGGGGGGGGGGGGGCAGTGAGCATGTGCCCCACCTCTTGAACCATATTAATCTACATCCCCTCAACATGGGGAGGGAGCCTTGCCAGGGGGAGCCCCCTGCTGAAGAACCCTTTCCCCATGTTGATTGGAAAAAGGTCTCTTTCCTACATTCTTGGTCCAGTGAACATGAGGGTCTACAGAGGGACTTATCAGAATCTGGAAGCCCCCTTTGAAATAAGGGAATTCTCAGATACCACCTTCCCACAAAAAAAGTCAAATAATAAAAAAAAAAACATTTGTACTGTGACAAAGTTCCTTTCACCATTCCCAGCGATTTTTTTAGCAAAGTTGTTGTAATTATGGCAATTATTAATCCAATAATTGATGGGAAAGTACTTGGGCTCATGCACTCAGGGTGTCTGTTTTAGCCCCTATGAATGCTAGAACTCCTAGCAGGAGAAGAATAGCTTAAAGTAGTTCTAAAGCCTAAACATTTTTTACCTTAATGCATTCCTCAAGAGCTTGAGCATTAATGGATTCCATTGGGTGCAATAATAATTTATTCTGGCCATTGGAATGCTATATCATTTAAACTCTAAAGCGCACCTAAACGCATCTAGTATTTTGGCGCATTTAGGTGTATTTACATGCATACACAAAAAAAGACAAATGCCTGTGAAAGTGGTGTATTTTTAAGCTCATTTTCATGAAGCCTTGGTGTTTCTACTGACAAAAGGTAAAATTTACAGTTTATGTATAATAAGTGTCACATGTTGCTGCTCTCATTGTTAAAATGAAATACTTTTCAAAATACTGAATTTCATGTACTTGTGAAATTTAAAATCTTTCTCACCCTCCTAGCAAAATGGCATGGGAGTGGGTTCAGATAGTCTCATCCTTACTACATGAATGAAGCAGTGAGCTGTCTACTTATTATGAACAATTCCTTTGGGAAATGATGTGTTACATTATCCTTTTTAAAATATGTACCCCTGTTTTACAAGTGATAATAAAATTGCTTGCCATAGGTGATCACCAGCAGCCAATGATAGGGAAATCATGAATTTAGTGGCTTTTGGCTGCAGCAGCCTAAATTCGGTCGATGGACAAACTGGCCTTTTAGTATGAACTGCAAACCTGAAAAGAGCGGGTTAAACTCTGCATGGTCCCAAACTTATCTCTCATCCCTACTTCTAACTATCCTGGACCTTTTCCAAAAACAAACCCCCAATAGCCTATATTTTTTTACTGTTTTTGTAAATGCTTAACCACTTAAGCCCCGGACCATTTAGCTGGCCAAAGACTTTTTGCGATTCGGCACTGTGTTGGTTTAACTGACAATTGTGCGGCCATGCGATGTGGCTCCCAAACAAAATTTAAGTCCTTTTTTTCCCCGTCAATAGAGCTTTCTTTTGGTGGTATTTGCTCATCTCTGCGGTTTTTATTTTTTGCGCTATAACAAAAATAGAGCGACAATTTTGAAAAAAAACAATATTTTGTACTTTTTGCTATAATAAATATCCCCATTTAAAAAAAAAAAAAAATGTTTAGGCCAATATGTACTCTTCTATGTATTTTTGGTAAAAAAATTACAATAAGGCTCCATACACACGAGAGGATTTATCCGCAGATACGGTCCAGCGGACCGTATCCGCGGATAAATCCTCTCGAGGATTTCAGAAGATTTCTATGCGATGGCGTGTACACACCATCGCATTGAAATCCGCGCTGAAATCCTCTGGCGATGACGTGTCGCGCCGTCGCCGCTATTATGACGCGGCGACGGCGCGACGCTGTCATATAAGGAATTCCACGCATGCGTCAAATCATTACGACGCGTGCGGGGAATCCCTTTGGACGGATGGATCCGGTAAGTCTGTACAGACGAGCGGATCCATCCGTTGGAATGGATTCCAGCAGATGGATTTGTTGTGCATGTCAGCAAATATCCGATCTGCTGGAATCCATCCCAGAGGAGATTTCTCCGCGGAAACGGATCCGCTGGCGTGTACACACCATAAGATCTATCCGCAGAAACCCATTTGCTGGGATTTATCTGCGGATGGATTCTATCGTGTGTATGGGGCCTAAGGGTATATTGATTGGTTTGCACACAAGCTATAGCGTCTACAAAATAGGGGATAGTTTTATGGCATTTTTATTAAAAAAAATGTTTACTAGTAATGACGCCGATTTTTTTTTTACTAGTAATGGCTGCGGTTTTTATCATGACTGTGACTTTATGGCAGACACATCTAACACTTTTGATACATTTTTGGGACCTTTGTCATTTTTACAGCTATCAGTGCTATACTGATTAGTGTGAAAATGACACTGGCAGTGAAGGGGTTAACCAGTAGGTGGCGTTGAAGGGGTTAAGTGTGTCCTAGGGAATGATTCTAACTGTTAGGGGGAAGAGCTACCAGTGACATGTCACTGATCACTGTTCCCGATCACAGGGAACGGTAGATCACTGACGCGTCACTAGGCAGAACAGGGGAATGACTTGTTTACAAAGGCATCCCCCTGTTCTGCCTTTTCCAACCGCACTCGCGGGTCATGCGGGGACATCGAGTTTCCGAGACCCATGGGCGCTCTCACGAGGCACGCGGCTGGGCGGAAAATTTAAAGGGACATACAAGTATGCCCATTTGCCTGCCCATGCCATTGTGTCGACATATATCGTCGTGCTCTGGTCAGCAAGCGGTTAAAAACAATTAATAAAAAAAAAAAACAGCAAAACACAAATAGCAATCAAATGCATAAAAAAGGAACAAAATACAAAAACAAAGAACATCAAATGAAAAAAAAGTAACTCCCCAGAAAACTTTCCTTCCCCAAATTTCACCCAAGCTCAACAAGCTTATGAGAAATCCTGCCAGTTTGCCAAATTACGCAAACATTTTGCAAAATCACTTTTACTCAAATCATTCTGCTCATCCATAGTAACCCGACAGTATTCAGAGACTTATACACTAACAGAAAGACATAATAATAAAGTTTTATTACCAATTTACTGTGATTACTAATATTCTTCTTCTTCTGTGGATACAAGTATTAGTAGCTTTTTAGAATATATAATTTGTAATATGTGAAAAGAAGGCATGGTTAATTATCACTGTAGATGTATTGCACTGTTTTCATTTTAACCAATACCCTGGGGAATTTTAATTTACAGGTTTTGTTAAATGAATGCTGGTCAGTTAAATCCTCTTTCTAACCATGGTGCCAGATTGTTTTAAACTTTGCTTTTACCTTTCACTTCTCTAAGTGCTCAGTGACAGCCCGTAGAGGTTCCACCATAATCCACCTTTATCCATTAACAGACACTCAATCACTAAAGTGCTTACCAGACTAAACATATTTATCCAACCAAAAATCACATTTTACAATATGAATCTGCCAATCAGACCACAGCTATTAACAGGCCACTGCTTTAAGGGGATTTTGGTGTTTGTGTTGTGAAGAGCCTGCTTACCTCCAACAAACCACTAAACCAAATTAACATAGCTGTATCCTCATAAAAGAAACCAGATATCCTGTTGTGAAAATAGAGAGCTGGGAAGGACAGGACTTCTTTAAAGGTTAACAGCATGGCAGAGAAACACAACTATTGTACAATTCTTACAATGACTAAAAAACATGAACACTTCTAAATCTCTGTTTTGAGATTTTAATGAAATCTTAGCTTCATTAGCTGGATACAATCTATTGCTACTATTTTGAATGGGTTTTTCACTTTACATCATTTCAAGAATTGCATGTAAATTACAGTGCAGCTGAACTCCAGGCACAATTTGTTGTTCTGAATAGACGGGAAAGGGTCAGAACCATTGTGCGATTCTTTTTTATTGACATATATTGTATGTCCCTACTGGGGAGAGTCTCTTCTGTTCCTGTTCTATGAGTCTCACCCATACACGTGACAGGGGGAAAACTCCCTAGTGGACACATACACTGAGGCTGGGTTCACACTATCTTTGCATGCGGCTCACAGAAGGGGTCCTGTGCGTCCCTGTTCACCGTTTCAGGTCTGATCTCAGACTGAATTTTTGGCTGAATTCGTACCTCAAAACGGACCAAAAGACGCACAGTGCTAATGTGCAAATTCGCACCGGAGCCGCAGTGGAGATATGTGAACAGGCTCCATAGAGAGCAAGTAAAAATCTCCTGCTATTGCAAACTGGATAACTCACACTCAATTTGCAGTGTGAGCCCAGCCTGATTTCTGTTGTGTCTGCATTGGAGAAATTTCCCCCAGTGTTTGTACCAGTGATAGAAGAGAAATAAGAAAAGAGTGTGAATTTCTCTAAAGGGTATTAAACAGGCAATATTAAAGTCTATGTATAAGCCAAAACCTTTTTCATGTTTTTACTTTTTTGGGGGTTTTGAAAAGGAAAGAAAAGACTATAAACCCCTGCTAAGTTTTTAATTGCTGTATGTGTCCTCTATGGGTTGATTCAACATCCTCTAATCATCCAGGGGTCATTGTCAAGTGCTAGGTAAAACAACATTTTTGCGTTGTTAGTTACCAGAATAAAAAGTAAGGTTACAATCTTTCAATGAGTGCACTTGTTATGGTGACAGTACAACAAGGATATTTATACAAATACTAATATAAAAAGGTGAAAAATATGTGCCACAAAAAATATTGTGCAAGATTGATGAACAGCTGCAACCACTAAGTGAACTCCAACCACTAAAACAATAGTATATAAAATAAAAAATGGTGCACTGTCCAGGATACCCAGACACAAACCTTGAATCAACACAAACCTAAAAGATTTCCAGAAACACCAGTAAAAGTGTCATATATATAAATTTGCAGTGAAGTAACAGTGCTACCATACACATACATGAGATCTTAAATTATCTTCCCAAGAAAACATGTGTATATTAATGAAACAAGAAAAAATGAAATTAAATAAACTCCTTAGTATGCAAATCAATCGATAGTGTGTGAGAAATATATAAAGTCCATGCATAGAACAGCAAATGCGTGTCAAAAAGCCATCATCAAACACCTCCGTGTGCAATGTCTGCTCACCTTAGATTTTAACCTATTACAGTTTATATTTCTCCTTTAATATATTAGTAATCTGGTGTGTCTTCACTCAGGTATTATACTCAGGGTCCCTGAGGAAGTCACGTGACAAGTGACGCAAAGCATTGGGCGGAGCCAGTGACATCACTTCCAGAGTCTCTGAGGCACGGAAGTATCGCGGTGAGGAGAAGATTCGTCGGCCCAATGATTGTTTTTGCATGCAAAATGGCAAGTACTGCAATTGTAAGAGTTCCTTATCTTATTCAGCCCCGGTTCACACCAGTGCGCTATGTGATATCACATGTGATTTGCACTGCACTGCAGTCAAAATTACATGCAATGTCTATGCAATTTCAGCCAAACAGATAGCATTCGCATCACATTCAGACCAAACTCGCACAGCACCCTTTTTTTGGTCTGCACTAGAATCAAAACGCATGGGTGATTCATGTCCGAACTGACAGTTCGCACTGCGATATACAAACTGATTTGGGGGTGTAATTAACTTTCTATTGACACTCCCAGGAGTTTGCATAGTGCAGTGTGAACTGCCTTGCGAGTCAGGTGCAAGGCGGGAACCCGCAGTGGATTTGCAGGGTTCCTGCATTGCACAAGTGTGAACCGAGCCTTATGCCAAGTACACACAACCGTTTTTCGGGATGTAAAAAATTA